>NC_143014.1:340023992-340210242 GCF_055824585.1 Amblyomma mixtum | reverse complement strand
ACGCACATCTCACTGCACCGGTCGTTCACTTAAAGTTGTGCGCCCTCTATCAGATACTACTAGTACATTCTCTGCTTCTTTCTTTTTTCGAGCAACTAGAGACTTTAACGTCCTAACAGTTACAGTCAGTATCATCTGCTTTTAAATATTGTGTAACTGATCGTATTTAATGCTAAACAATCACCGCCGTTTGCTTTCCTATATTCAACTTTAATCTCACCATATGTAACACCCCCACGAATGGAGGCCTTCAAGGAATAAAATTCAATTGAACTGAAGCTGTTACCCACAGCGAGCGAGAACAGCGCCACGGAATCTTGGTTACACCACAGACCGGTGTGGGTCTATGCTGAACTTGCACGCCACTTCAATAATTATCATCGTATCAATAATGCCACGCGGAAATTAAAGCAAAACACTTCTCTAATGTGCACGTCTAAATCAGTAACTTGGAAGACTAGACGCTGGTGTTGGTAAATTCTTAATCAGGTGTGGCCACGCACCTGCACGCGCCATAAACGTTTTTAAGCAATATACTGCTTCTACTGCTACTACTGGCCCTACTAGACCTATTGGACTAACTACTGGACCTAACGCTAACAAATACGTGGTCTTACTTCATTTTCCTCAACGAAAGCATTACTGTAGCCAGTAGTAGTAACACGAACGTGACGTCGGTCTGCGATAAATAGACAGTTTTAGTTTGACGTACACCCCGTCAAAAGTATACAGCCCAAGCGGTTTGCTTCGAAGCTGTTTAGCGTAGCTCCCTGGCGCATCAAGCAGTACAAACATTGGGAGGATTCAGGACGCAATGCCTTTCCTCTTTGGAGAGATCACCGTTGCTGAGGATACATAACGAGCCATGCTGGAGAGCTCACAATCAAACCCCTTGGGCTGTATACTTTTGACGGGGGGGGGGGGGGGGGGGGGGGGGGGGGCGTACGTACAAGCTTCACGTACGTAGAGCGCTTACGGGTCACCAGTGCGCATGCGCAGAACATGAAGTGTCTTCGTACGTGGTGTTGGCAAGATGGCGGGGCCCTGCCCACCCGCTTCAGCTTGAATACAATTTCGTCGCTAACCGTCGACGTGGTATCGTGCTGTAAATTGTTGTATTTGCCTTCAGTTGGCCCATTCCTGCTCTCGTATGAAGTTTTATGTGAGAACTAGTTTTTGTTTTCCAGATAGAGATCCGTTTAACCAGCTCCTAAGCCTGACGGAGAAGCGTTTGTGGTCGTCATGGCGACGGAGACCGGGTTACAGTGCCGAGTGTGCCGAGGGTCTCTCGAGACCACGCGAGGCTCGACACCTCGCGGGATATCACGTGACCCTTGGCACAGTCAGCTGGAAAAGCAAAACGGAGCACGTTTTGGCTCCATACACACTCGTTGTCAACATGAGTGCGACACCAGCGCGCTTTCGCTTCTCGAAAAGCGGTGATTTAGATATGCTGCAGGACGTGAGGGAATGCAGTCCCTTTGAAGATAACATGAAGCATACAGTGCGGTGGACTCATATCGCTCAACGTTTGTCAGAAGAAAGGAGGAAAGTATTTACCGCCCGCACTGTGGCTTGGCCTGGCTCGCCTCCAAGCAGCTCAGCTAAGCAAAATTACTTTTGTTTATCTGTAGTAGATAGCGCGGCATAACATGATAGCGCATTTTTTAGGTTCTACGGCAGATCTACACAGTATGCGTCCTGTACGTGTAGCCAAAACTGTACGAAGCGGCATGAGAGTACGTTACGTAGACTGTTTACGTTTACGTGCGGGAAGGTTCTACGTACGTAAAACTAAAGCTGTGTAATATTATGCGATAGCGGCCAGTAAGTTTGTACTGGCCAATTTCGGTGTATATGATTACCCGACAAAAAAGCAATAAACCATTATCACAAGGAGGGCTCTTTTACAGAAAGCCTCTCCTAGTAACTTCAGCTGAAATGATAGATGGTCATCTCTTCAGTGTCCTTTCCACGCGACTGGCATGGGCTATGATAACACGTTCGAACCAATTTCTGAAAGAGCGTCCGGAACAATTCTACAACTAAGCTCCTTCGCTGTTTTACCCACTCGTGTCGGTCAATCATTTCAGCTTGTCCCGCTCTGCGCATGGACGACACGCACCATATTTGCCGACGCACACGCGCGTGTCTTGTTTTAAACAGCTCTATCTTGCTCCGAAATTCTGGCAGAACGATCAAACACTAATCTTCTCGGGGTTTAACGCGCCCTTCGTTGCGCACGTCTCAATTATGTTTCAGCAAGTCCGCCAGCATGCCATGAGTGCTTGCACGATTACGCAGGGAGCCACGAAAAGCTTCGTAGAGGTGCCCACGAGCGGACTTAACCTCCTTCACGTGCACGCCAGCACTACCGCGGGGTAACTAATGCATAGCCTCTAGCAAATCCAGCGGGCTCTCCGCGGAATGGCGGTCTGGTTACGTCCTTTCTAAGGGGAGAGTTTTTCGAACGTTATTTTCACCCAGCCAGTGATAGGGGTGGGGATAATGCGGCTCTCGTGATTGCAACCGCATAATGAGTTTTATTGAGAAACAGGCCTGATTAGTTTATATTTTATGGTGGCACACAGCATCAGCGAGGCAGAGATATTGCCTGACATATGACACGCATTGCATACGCCTCGTTTGCTATATGTATGACGTCACTTGATATCACTTGATATTTCACGTCACTTGCTACAACCGTTTCTAAATAACTAGGTTTCATTAGGCGATCGCTCTCACTTTCTCCGTCTACGGCTAGACCAATCGCATATGAAGCATGCATCAGCACTAAACTTGAATATGCATCGCCTGTATCAATCAATCAATCAATCAATCAATCATTCATTTTATTTCCTTAAAAAAGGAGGAGTACGGGTCTAAAAGCTCGAACAGCTTGACGAGGTCCCGACCCCTTGTTAGTTGGCATGACAGCAGGATGACGGCCAGTCTTACACACAAAAAAAATGAAAAAATATCACAAAGCAACGGGTAATACAGAATGAAACAAGACGGCAATCAATCGGAGAAGCAACAAAAGGTAATACAGATAAATCAACACACATAAGCAACAGTGGTGAACAAAATTAGGCGAATAGGAATGGAACCCCCATCAAGAATACTTAATTCAGGCGTTAGAGGCCGTACAAACTCGAGCAGTTCCTTTTATAAGAACCCACTATGATTCCCGGTTAACATCAAAACTTCAGTTGGTTTAACTCCGCTGAAGCTCGTCGTAAGATAACAAGGCTTTGCCTATTTCACAAACTATATCACACTTTACCGAAATTGCGTGACACACTAATTCTGCCAAACTCTCTTCACTCCCCTCTCTTGCCCATCTTCACGACGTTTGTTCAATTGCTTAAGTGTTGAGCGCATTCATGGTTCATCGAACCTATTCAATAAATTATTTTTGTCTCCTGCTATAGTGGAGTGGAACGCACTTCCCGACGATATGGTCAATGAAAGAAATCTTGTGAAATTTTTATACTATTTCTACCCAGAGTTCCTGTTCTAAGCCCACTTATTACGTGTTTACTCCATTCCTTTCCACTTCTCCTGGCGTCAACTGTGTCAAATTGTGCTTACTTTTTATTTTAACTTATTTTTATTCTTTTTATGACCCATTATTAGTATGCGTTCTTCCCTCCCCTACCCCCCTTAAGTAATTCCCCAATGGGGCCCTTAAGGTGTATCGGCTGTCGACCGGAATGGCGAACGGCGCAGTCAAAGAGCAATGAAGACTAGTTTATTGCGGTCCATACTTTATAGGGCCCTGGGGACTGAAATTAAGTGGTTAACAAGAGCGATGTAAATGTGGCACGTTGCACATAAGCAGCTGAAGATAACAGGCAGGCATAGGCACTGATATGGTACACTTATTTTATATAATTTTATTGCGAAAGCAATGCTGCTCGCAGTTTGAGCCCTTCAGCGTCGTCCCGGCGGTGTAACCACGTTTGACCTTTAGCATGACCTCCGCTGTGACGTCACACCAGACGGAGAGAGACAGAGCCCCAACTCGTCTCGTCGCAGTCCCAGCGTCACCACGATGCGCCGAGCAGCAGCTGCCGCGAGGAGGCGCTCGCTATGATGACGTCAAGCCAAACGGAGATATATCGGGTTCCGACCCGGCTCGTCGCTGTCGTCCCGGCGTAACCATGCTGTGCGTTTCAGCCAGGCCATGTCGTCCGACATGCACAAGGCAAGGATGCAACGATTCGCTCAAGCTAGGAAACGACGGCGGGCTGAAGAAACGGATGAAGTTGCTTTTGCAATTTCCGGGCTTAACCAAGCTGAGCCTCTGCCAGTTTTTTAAAGTTATCTTTAATATATTTTCTGACCAATTATTATTAACATCTGTTGTTCCCTCCCCTCCTTCCTTAAGTAATTTTCAATCGGGGCCCTTCAGGTGTATCAGCTGTCGACCAGAATGATGAATGGCAGAGTCAGGGAACAACGATTGCTAGTTTACTGCAGTCGGTACTTTTATAGGTAGTGGGCAGAGAAGGTAAGTGGTTAACAAGGGAGAAGGAAATGTGGCATGTTACACATGAACAGCTGATAATACCACGAATGCACCGGCATTGATATGATATGTCCCCCCACTCTTAACAATGTTCATGTTCACCAGTGGCTGTAGGATCCCGGGGCGACGAAGGGACATATCGGGCTCCAGTCCGTCGGTCATCAGTGGATTCGCTGCCGTGCGATGAGCATGAATCGAATCGTTCTCTCGTTACGAGCAGAGGCTGCTGGTTGTACCGCAAGGCCTTTTCGTCGGTTTGAACGAGGTAGGACCGCGGTCCGGCAGGCGCGACAACTTCAGCTTTTCTTTCCCATGAGGAGCCTTTTATGCGCACAACGTCACCTTCTTCAAGGGCTAAGAGGTTACGGCTACTGTGGCTAAACTGCTTGCGATTGCTGACCAGGATAATCGCGTGCAGGCGGAAGTCGAGCAAGGGAGTGCGAAGACTCCTTACTTGAAGTAGCGCTCCAGGCGACCGGCTGTCTTCTAAAGGGCTCGTTCTGTAATTAAGTACGCCAGAAATGTTCATTTCTTTCACTTGTCTTCTTAACAATCCTTTTGATTACCTGTACGCCCTTTTCTGCAAGGCCATTGGAGCGCGTAATTTGTGGGCTGGTTATCGCGTGCTTAAAGTCATACAGTTTCGGAAAGCTTCAAAACTCGCGGCTGGAGAATAGCGGTTCGTTATCGCTGAAAAGTTCTGATGGGATGTCAGAGCTTTAAAATATTGCACTATGCTTTTCGATGACGGTGCTCGCCCTCAAATCGGAGAGCTTCTTGAGTTCCAGGAAATATGACATTGCGTGATAGGCGCAGAAAAAGTACTTTCTTCCGTACTGAAATCTATCGACACAAACACGCTGCTAGGCTCTGTTCGCTGTTGAACGAAACATTAGTGGCTCTGCTAAAAGTGGTTGTGCATTAGTGGTTGCTCTTAGCTCAACACAAAATATTGTCCATGTACAGTCGGGGACAAAAGTCTCCGGACCACGTGTTCCTCAAACGAAGCTTATAACTAGGGCCCGGAAATTTAGGCATTTGCCTAAACATGCCTATAAATGCCTAAACGGGGGATTTTTGCACTTGCCTGCCTTTTTCCCGTTTTTTTAGGAAATATTACCTATTTAACAGCACTTGTTGCCTATAAATGCCTAAATCCGGCATTTTTTTTAACTTTTGGACATTTGTCTGAGTGTGGTGAAAGGCGCGCGCCGACGCACGCACAAAAGGCGCGGGTCTCGCCAAACGTTTTTCTCGATTTGTAACGTGAACGTATGTTTATCTCGAAATGTAGCAAGAGGCGAGCTTGGAAAGAGACCTGACATACATTAGTGCAATCTTCTCAACATTGAAGGAAAGGATGACAAAGTTTGAAAAGGCTGGACTCTCAACAAAGGAATTGTTGAAGGTAGTGGCAGAAGTACCGCAGCACTTCGGGGACTGGGCGCTACTGCTTCAACGAAGATGCAACAATTGGTAGAAAAAAAATACGTGCCTAGAAACAATTTCCCAAATCAGAGACTTTCTACGCGGAGACGATACTTGCCACATCACCTGAAGGCTTAGCCTTTATCAACTCTCAATTTTAGGTTCGCGCCACTAAGTTGATGTGATGTCAAAAGAAGCCTTTTAAAGTACAAAACTATGCTTAGCAAAAACCGAATGAGCTGCAAGTTCGAAAACCTGAGAATGCGCTTTAATGCTTCAGCTGAGGACTGCGTATGCTCCGTGCTTGACTTAAAAATCTTGTACTTATGAGTAAAGAGTATTATGCAAAGCGCCTATTTTTGCTTTATAGCGCCTATTTCAATCTTTTTTAGAGCCTAGATGCCTGCCTATTTCGGGGTTTTTTAGTGCCTAAATTTCCGGGCCCTACTTATAACTCTACTATCAGACAGCGGCTGGAGGCTGCACTTGTGCAGATGAAAGAACAAAAATTTAACTTTTACCTCCACAAGTGTGGTCTCCAGCCGCCGACTAATAGCAGAGCTATCGGCTTCGTTAGAGGAACACGTGGTCCGGAGACTTTTGTCCCCGACTGTACACCGTCTCTCTTTAGAACCACCCTCTAGCGCCTATGCCGCTGAGCTTGTAGCCTTTCATTCTGCTGTTGTTTATGCTATTCACAACCCTCCCTCTACGCCTGTTCATTTTTACACTGATTCTCTATCTCTGCTTTCTGCGCTGTCTTCAGTTACTTCTTACAATCCGACTATTATTGCAATTGAGAAAGATCTCTATCGTTTGTCTTCTTTAGCCCCATTTCTTTTATTTCATATCCGGGGTCATTCTGGAATCTTTGGAAACGCGTTAGCCGACCAAGCTGCTGGTAGTGCCGGCCAGTTTGGAAGTTTACATATTTCTACCCTTTCACGCCGTTGCGTTCGTTCCCGTTTGCATCATTCTTCACTTCTTTTATGGAGAATTTTTTTTGGCGCGAGAATAATGGTGGCACTGAACTATTCAACTGGATCCCTGATACACTTAACATTCCCCTTATTCGTCTACCCAGGAATCCTCTAATAACGTTATTTACTGGGCATGGTAGATTTCCGTTCTATTTTAAAAGCTTTGGCCTGTCTCCGTCTTGAACTTGTTCCTGTGGATTGTTACGTGAAAATATCCGTCATTACTTCCGGGACTGTTCCGTTACTGCTTCTTTAGTTTCTCGTTTAAAATCTCTTTGCTCATCGGACATCACACCATCTGTTTACCCCTCCCTTCTCCGAAACCCTGCTGCTTGTGCTCTTCTCCTTCAAATGGTTTACCTCATAAGTAGTACAATTCCAAATTATTCACGCTGATTTCTCTCTTTCCTCTTATCTCTCTTCCCGAAGTTTTGCACTGCGGAGCGCCCCGTGCTCCTTTATTGAGCATAGGTGGCTTTGTCGTGGCGTGACTGTGACTGCGTCCTTGACTGTGTGACAGCGACTCTGTTTTGACTGCGTGACTGTGACTGAGTCCTTGACTGAGTGACTGTGACTTCGTTTTTTTTCTTTTGTCTTGATTATGTTTTTATTTTTCTGATTTTTATTTTGTGGCCGGCGCTCAGTGCTTTCTTTGACTGTTGCGGTGACAATGACTTTGCAGTGACTTGGGTTTTTCTTTTTTTGTTACTATTACTTATTTCGCGGACTGCACGCTGTGCTTTGGCTATCTGCCTGCGTCTAACTTATTATGACGAGACTTTTGTTTTCTTTTCTTATTAGTTTTTTTATGCTATGTTTTCGCTTATTTTTTTTTTCTTCTTTGGAACATTTAGTTATTTTTCTTTTTTTTTAATTGGCATTAGGCCTGGCAAAGCATTGCTGGTCCAGGCATCCTCTCTCTTTCTTTTATGTTTTTTTACCTCTTTTTTGAGAGGACCAATAAAAGGGTAAAAGGGCTCTTCTGGCTGGCTGTGAGCGTGATTTCTGCAGATTCTACATTTCTGGTTCAATGCTTCAATATCTCATTTACGCCAGGCCAATAAACCAGTTGCCTGGCTCTTGCTGTGCTCTTCGGTACACTGATGTGCTGTGCATGAATCCGCTGCAATGTCTGAGCACGCATGCTTCTAGGAATTGTGATCCTGGAGCTTTTCATGAGTACTCCGTCAACCACTGATAGTTGCGGTGCGATCGGCTTAGGGCACCCGTCTATGGGCATCCCTGTCCAGATGCGATCTAGCACACCCTGCAGATATAGTTCCACCCGTGTCTCGCGCACGAGGCGCGTCATTGTTCTCTCTCACGTTTGACGATAGTGGCACAATGGCGTACAATTACACATAATCCGTGTCCACAGAGATGACGCCATCGGCGATGAGGAATCGGTGACCTTGACAGCATGTCGGTGAGCTCCATCTGTTTGCCAGTAGCCGCAAGAAGAAACGCTGGGCTCTAGGTTGCATACCCCGAGTTGCTTTCTTTGCGATATCCATCCGCAGCTGGTGGTCAGTTTCCCAGGCAATCGGACGTCCATACACATAACGATGAAATTTTTTGAAAGCAAAAAGAAGAGCAAGTGCTTCTTTTTCAATTTGAGAATATCGCTGCTCGGTTCCTTTCAAGACTCTCGATGCATATGCTACTGGCCTGAAGGTGTCACCATGACGCTGCAGCAGGGCAGAGCCCACGCCAGCTTGTGACGCATCTGACGTCCCTTTCGTCTCTTCAGTTGGGTCAAATATTGCCAGGAGGGGTGTTTCGGTCAAAGCTTTGCAAATGTCTTGCCAGTCACTCTCGTGATTAGGTGTCCACTCACAGTACAACTTGCTTGGTAAGGGAACGCAGCGCTGACGTCTTCTGAGCTAGTGCTGGTAATTATTCGATAAAGTTGTTGACAGCACCAAGAATTATTTGCGCCGCTTGTTTATCTTTCGGTTTTGGCATTTCAAGAAGGCTCTTCACCGAAGCAAAGTTTGGTCTTATGCCTCTGATGTTAATAGTGTCGCCCAAGAATAAGATTTTTTCAACGCCAAAGTGACACTTTGCTGCGTTGAAGGTCAAGCCTGCCTCTTCAGCCGCGCTTAGAACGCTCAGCAGACATTCTTCATGTTCTGCCCTAGTTTCTTCCCAAATGAGAACATCGTCGACATACACGCGCACACCTGGAAGACCACGAAATATCTTACCCAGGGCTTTCCGAAACACTTCACTTGCTGAGGTGACGCCGAAAGGAAGCCTGAAAAAATAAAAACCACCGAAGGGCGTGGCGAAAGTGCACATTTTGACGAGTCCACATTCAGCGGAATTTGGGTAAACCCGGCATTGACATTCCAACACGAGAAATGTTTCCCACCTATCACCTCTGCCTCAATGTCATCTCGACGAGGCATCCTCTCCGCTTCCCATATTTTCTGTGTAAAGTGACAAATGGGCTTGCCCACTCTGTTGGGTTGCTCATTCTCCGTAGGATGCCCTCTCGCTCCATCCCGTCCAATTCGGCACGCAGCGGCCACTGAAGAGACAGGGGCAGCCTTTGCGCGGGCTGGACGACAGGGGCGGCGTCTTTACGAAGCGTTACTATGTGTTTTCGCTGAATGCATTCAGTTTCTTTGAGCAGTCCGGGAAACTGCTGAACTACGGCTTCTATTGTGGTCGTGAACACTTCCACTGCTCATTGAAAGGGGTCCAATCGCGCACTAGTCTCGAGTCTCAATATCGCTTGGTGGTCCTTTTTTACGATGAAAATTCAGCGGCCACCTCTTCGTCTCTAACCAATAGTTCTGCTAGGTCCGTGCGGCAATGTTTGATGGTCCCATCATTATACGAGCGGAGTGCAGTATCACTGGGTTCTAATGCAGCATACGTAACTTGTGGTACACCGACAACGATATGATATTTCCTTGCGAGCTTGTGTAAACTTTGAACTTCACTTCTCGTCTACCCATCTTCGCCTTGAAGCGCCAGTCGCGCTTTTTGTCGACATTTCCAACAGTGCCGGTTAGCTCTTCGAAGTTGTCTTCTTGCTTAATCTCATTTACATCCGTAGTTCTGCAGCAACAGGCGAAGTGGTTGAGCCTGTGGCACGAGTGCCATGTCTTTCCATACGCTGGGCAACAGCGAGAGGCATGTACTCGGCCGAAGCGAGTACACCTTCTATTCTGTTGAGGACGTTTCGGCACATCTGGCGCGTGCCTGCTCGAGTTAACCACATCCACTTCATTCTCTTCTTTTTTATGCGTTCCAAACTACGTTTTGACGGGCTACAGTATCTGCCGTCTTGCATAAATCAACAGCATTTTCAAGCGTTAATTTTTTGTCTCTTAGCATCATCTCGCGAAGTTTGGGCTTGTACCAAAACCAATTTGGTCACGCAACATGTCGTCGACCATGGTGCCGAAGTTGCAGTGCCTGTCTTGTTGTTTCTTCAGTTCCCGCAGAAACTGTCAGAAGGATTGCCCTTGATCTTGGAGGTGAGTGCGAAGGATGTATCTAGCATGCACGTCGTTTTGTTGCTAAATGCAGTACGATTTGAACTTGGCGACCACCATGCTGTTGCTTGCTTTGCTTTCCCCTGGGGCATAAATGAAATTTTTGAAGACCTCTAATGGATCTTCACCCGCCAAGCTGAACCGCTATGCAGTTTTCACGGCACTGAACCACGGCCTTTCGCTGCACGACGTTGCTTGCCAAAAAATTTCAAACTTTTTTTTTTGAAAAGGCTCACTCTTACCGCTGTCTTCGGTGATGCGCAGTTGTTCCGGAGGTCTGGTGCTATCCATTCTTGCTGCTTGAAGTTGCTGCTAGAAGTAGCTGGCAACCAACCCGCTGTTCTTGGATAAGGGTGGCTATCCCACTTCTGACACCATGTATCAACTGTAGACTGGAATGACGAACGGCACAGTCAGGGAACAATAAATACTGCTTTATTGCGGTCCGTACTTCTACAGGGCCGTGGGCAGAGAAGGTAAGTGGTTAACAAGAGAGAAGGAAATGTGGCACGTTGCACACGAGAAGCTGTTGAGAACAGGCACGCACCGGCACTGATATGATACATTCATTTCATGATGTGATTTATCTTGACTTATTTCTCTTATTTTTTGTGACCCGTTATTACTATGCGGTTTCTCCCCATCCCCCTTCAAGTAATTCCCCAACAGGGTCCTTAAGAGAAAATAAATGATGGTGATAAATGGTTTGGTTTGGTTTATGGGGTTTAACGTCCCAAAGCGACTGAGGCTATGAGAGACGCCGTAGTGGAGGGCTCCGGAAATTTCGACCACCTGGGGTTCTTTAACGTGCACTGACATCGCACAATACACGGGCCTCTAGAATTTCTCCTCCAAAGAAATTCAACCGCCGCGGCCGGGATCGAACCCGCGTCTTTCGGGTCAGGGTGATAAATGATAACGTACAAAATATGCCTCGTTTTTGGGGGAGCTTGCCTGTAATTTTTAAAATTATGATTTTTGAGATAAAGAGAAGCTGTCGCCGTTGCGCGACGTTCAAAACAGGTGAATCATGTTAATTAGTAATGCGATTACCTCAATTCCAATAGTTAACTTATTAACTACTATTGGTAGGCACTCGATTGCAAATAGATTTGTACGCAGCAGTTAGTAATAGCCATATCAGTTTTTAGAATTTCAAGAACTTTATTACCCTCACTGCCATGATTCAACTTGTTTGGGCCATTTCTCACTCCATACGAAAACCGCGTGCCTAAGGGAAGGGAGAAGCGACGGCAATCCCTTCGCGCCACTGCGTGGCGTCCGTGCCACGTGACACACTCTGCCCTCCGGCGCTGGAGCAGTGACTGGCTAGGAGTGAGGAGCACCTAGATAAAGGAGTAGTGTTATTTTGTTCACGCTCTCTGAATGTCCAACGCACTCATATTTAGCAGCTCGCGCCATGCACGATACCTTCCATGCGGCCTTGTCAGCGCCTGCTTTCCATGGTGCTTGAACTTGTAGCCCAGACAAGCAGTTCTTTGAATATTAGTAATATGCGTGTGCTTCAAAATTATAGGTGCGAGGGGCAACACTGCAGAGGACCAAGTTTATTTCCTTATTTTAAAGCCTGGTAATGTACCGACCCAAAGCTCGCAACTAGGGTTAAAAGGTGAAATAAAAACAATAAATTTCCTGTAACATCCGAAGGCGCCCATTATATGACATAACGCTTATTGCATGCGTTAAGGCCGTCGTACGATCCTTTTTTGGGCGGATTGCGCCAGCAGGCGGACCGGTCGTTGTCAGCCTCCGCCCGGGTGTGGGGCGGAAAGGCGTTGGACGATCACTTTCCTGCTTGCGGACGATACGGATAGTTCGAGCGTTCCGACTGGCGCTCCCGGCACCGCCGCCCGTCTAAAGGCCGGGATACATGGAGCGTTTTTTACGCGTCAAGCCCGGCGTCGAGAAAAACGCCCGCGGCCGCCGATCAGGACCGGCTAGATTTTGACGCGCGGCGGCTGAAGCGAGCCAATAGCAGCGCAGTAAGCCCGCTCTTCCGGTCCTCTGCCTGCCGGCGCCAACAAGGCCGGCGCCAACAAGAAAAAAGAAAAGCTGAGCATGGTGGGAATTGCCACCACCCCGTTTCAAAGGGGACGCTCCTATCCATTCATCCGTCTTTTGACATTTTTCGAAGCGCTAAAACAACGTGGACGAAGAAGGAACAGACAGGGACGAGCGCTACTTCCAACTGTTTATTTCGTAAAACCGAAAGTGCTTTAAACACTTCTCGAACGCTTTTATGACACGGCAGAAAACTGCACGTGCGAGATTACACAGAATAGCTGCCGAGACTAACAGAACCAAGAAGATAAGCGCACGATTACGTTGATACCCTGAGGAAGGCAAGTTCTTTTTTTTGACAATGAAATAGACGGTGAGCTTACACAAGTGCTACCCAGTGATGCTATGTTCTGTGCTTCTATGATCTCTCGGGTTAGTTGATCACGACTTCGTCCGATGATGTGGCACTGATTTAACAAAGGAGCACAGTTACGGCACTTACTGCAGTGAATGGCTAGGTTGCTTCGGCCGGAATTTTTAACATTGTTGTTGTGCAGGCGTAGCCGGTCAGTGAGACAACAGCCCGTTTGTTGGGCAAACGGGCAAAAGTATGTTGGGCAAACAGGCTGTTGTCTCAATGACCGGCTACGCCAGCGCAACAACAATGTTAAACATTCCTGGAGAAGCAACCTAGCCATTCACTGCAGTAAGTGCCGTAATTGTGCTCCTTTGTTAAATCAGTGCCACATCATCGGACGTAGTCGTGATCAACTAACCCGAGAGATCATAGAAGCACAGAACATAGCATCACTGGGTAGCACTTGTGTAAGCTCACCGTCTATTTCATTGTCAAAAAAAGAACTTGCCTTCCTCAGGGTATCAACGTAATCGTGCACTTATCTTCTTGGTTCGGTTAGTCTCGGCAGCTATTCTGTGTAATCTCGCACGTGCAGTTTTCTGCCGTGTCATAAAAGCGTTCGAGAAGTGTTTAAAGCACTTTCGATTTTACGAAATAAACAGTTGGAAGTAGCGCTCGTCCCTGTCTGTTCCTTCTTCGTCCACGTTGTTTTAGCGCTTCGAAAAATGTCAAAAGACGGATGAATGGATAGGAGCGCCCCCTTTCAAACGGGGTGGTGGCAATTCCCACCATGCTCAGCTTTTCTTTTTTCTTTTTTTTTTCAACTGTGTTGTCACTTCTAATTAAGATTCGCCATCTTCTTTCACTACGGTTTCCTACACTTCTTACCTAATGTCACATATCTGCTTTTCAGCCACCAATCCTCCAATGGCATTTTGCTAACTTACCCTGCACATTTATTTACATGACCATTGTTATCTTTAAACCCTAGGGTCTCCGGAAGAGTGACTGTGCCTGCATCGACATCCGGATGGATACCATCACATTTGAGTATGAGGTGTTCAATTGTTTCCACAGATCTACCACACACAGCACATGTGTCATATGCACATGTGTCTTGTTTACCTCGCAAGAACGACATCTGGCGAAGCAGTTGTCCTGCTTTTAGTCACTTGTTACATTTTCATCTATTTGCAGTTTTTCTTCTTGGAATGAAAAAAGGCTCGCAATGCACCCATCCTAGTTACCAGTAATTACGGATGAAAATTTCTTCAACAGTGTCTTGTCACTAGATGGCGCTACCGTTTACGCGTTCCCCTGAGGGTTGCTACGGCACGGCCACCTAGAAGCGACTCCTCCGAAAGAAAACACGCTGCTAGGCCGTTTCGGCCGACAAACCCGAAACTCGAGCCTCGGTACCCTCGGAGCGCCAAACACCCGTCTTCCTGGGAAGCGCGATGCAGTTTTGTGGGTCAAGCTACAGTGCCAGCTCAAGCTCGCGAGCGCACCTCTCTCGGCCGGCGTGGCTCCGTCCAGAATCACGTGACGCCCGCTCCGGCTCTCATTGGTCCTCTGTCGCTGCCCTCTCCCGGCGTCGGCGCGGCGTCGACGTTTTTATCTGTTCCGCCAGAACCCGACGATTTTGCAAAAACGTCCTCTCCAGAGGCAAAAAAACGCTCCGGTGCCGTTGATGCTGACGAATCGCCCGGAAAAACGCTCCATGCGGGCCACGCTTCATATGTAAACGCCCTTCTTATTGGCTCCCTATAGTGTTACTTCAAAAGGCATGCTTACCTATTCAATATATAAGGTGCGTGCGTGCGTGCGTGCGTGCGTGCGTGTGCGTGCGTGCGTGTGCGTGCGCGTGCGTGCGCGTGCGCGTGTGCGTGCGTGCGCGTGCGCGTGCGCGTGTGCGCGTGTGTGCGTGCGTGTGTGTGTGTGTGTGTGTGTGTGTGTGTGTGTGCGTGCGTGTGTGTGTGTGTGTGTGTGTGTGTGTGTGTGCGTATGAATTGAGCATTCATTTAACATTCATAATTTAGCAAAACACTGCTGCCAAACACAAATGCTAATACACATGAGAAGTTATGTTTCCAGCAAACTGGAGCAGGTAAAGTAAGTTGTAATTAAAGCAGTTCTCCATTTCACAGAACAGTGACAATGCTTCAATAGTGACTTATTTTTGTCAAGTCTTCAGGCCATTATTAAAGCCAGAGGGCGCTGCAAGCAGCCGTTTGGACTAGACGCACGTTAGCATCGCTCAGACTTTTTGAAGCTTTTTGGCCCGGACGTTTTTGGGCTAGGCTCCGAAAAATGAATGGGCCACACCCATCGTGTTCCACGCCACCTGTGAACGACGGTTTCAACGCTTTCGCGTCAAAGACTACCCCAGGAAACCATCCGGATGCATCGGATACGCCTACCGCCGAAGCCGCCAACATGGCTCAGCAGCAGCCTCGGCAAGACGCCACGGTAACATCGCTTTGAAGCGGCACAGATAACGCGGCCCAACCTGTCGCCGTGCTTGGCGTCGATGAAAGCATGGCGGATGACGAAGCCATTCAAGTGGTTGCGACGATACCTGTCTCCAACCCTTTCTCCGTTCATTCCACGGAAAACAAGCCGGTAAGCATCCCTTCTGAAGTAGGATCTTGCACTTTTCCGTTTTCGAAATTTGCCAAGCAACCTAGGATGTGGTTAGGCACATCGCGGATGGCACAAGAAAGCGCTCGCTTTGAGAACAAACGACACGGAGTAAAACATGGCCACTCGCAGATAGCTATAAATGCTCGCTTCGCGGATGCGCATTATCGATCGCTAGGTTCTGCCTCAGCGCCCTTAGTCACCCCAATGGGCAGAATCGATCACTTGGCTGATAATGAACATACTGAAGAAGATGATTGGCAGCCTGTGAGGCGAAAGAACAAGGCCACAGCCGCCGATCCAATCAGTGTTAAATACACTGCGATAATTAAGCTTACCTCACCTGGACAACTAGGGACACTCCCTTCACAATGGCTGCACGAAGCTGTCGCCAATGAGCTTCGAAAAATTCATTTTCACTCTGGCTTTCAAGTACGGCCTCTTGAACGAAGCAATCAGTTTGCTGTCGACATATCGCATATGCATGCCGGAGCCCATCTTATTGGACTGCAGTCTCTCCTAATTTCTGGAAAGGAGACACCTATCCAAGCTTATGAAATCATACGCCCCGGCCAGATCCGCGGGGTCATTTATCGTGCCAACGGGTTAACAAGCGAACAGCTCATGGCAAACCTCACGTGCTACTCGTGCAGGATAATAAACGCCAGGCCCATGGGCAAGAACGGTGCAGCTGTAATCACATTTGAGGGCTCCAGACTTCCCCGAAAAATTCCTCTGTACAGCATACTCCTTCCGGTGACACCTTTTGAGGATTTTGGCGGGGTCGCAGCGGAGCACCAGAGAGAGACGACCAGCGTGGCAGGTTTCTAGTTCCGAACTGCCCGTGCCGGGTTTGCGCCCCGAGCACGCGCTGTCCATCTTTATTTTCTTCTAGCGCGTGCTGTAACGCCGATCTCAGCGCCGGCGCTTTATAGCGTCGCCGGGCGCTATAGGGCCCCCCGCCTAGACGGAACGAAGAAATTTGCGCGCCGACGGGGCAGAGATGGAGTAGCCAGAGATGGAGAGTCCGGTAAGTTCATGTCAGGTGCTGGGAAGAGCCGTCGGGTGGAGGGCGCGGGCTCAGGTGAACGAGCCTGGCTGCTGCACAACGGGCGATTGATGCAGGGTGCCGAGCTGACAATGGACATGGGGGCAGGGGAGGCCATGGTCGGGCCGTCACCGACTGTAGTGCTGCCCGCTGACACAAGTGTCATCGGTGTTGGAACGTGTCGGCTGATGTCTATGGGGATCTGACGCGCCGTGTACGCGGTCACAAACACAGGAGCGGCCTAAACGGCTCCATGGACTGACAGCAGCTGTGGTGTGACCGTCGACATAACGGCGACAGCTGTGACGATGCCGGAAGTAGTTGCTGGGCTCAATGCCAGGTGCTTGGGTAAAGCGGGAGTGGCAGTCCGGAGCGACTGGCCAGTGCTGATTGGCGTGTGGGCATGGTCGGCGGTGGGTGGCGGCAAGTAGGTTGTGGCAGTTACAGGCCGTACAGCTGAGACTGCTACATCAGACGGCTGGATGACAGCAAGAGACACAGCTGGTGGATGGACAACTGCCGCACTACTCGCTGTGGGTGGCTCGACCATTCGTTGCTGAAGGTGGCTCAAGTCAGGCACCAAAGCAGACGCTTGCTGCGACAGTGGCGAGCTGCCAGGGTCAGACTCCGAGAAGCGGTTGACAGTATTAACGGCTTGGGGTGGGGCCCCTTGGGCAGGCGGTGTGGCCGCCGGGGTAGTGAGACTGGTATGTGGCATATGCTGCGGTGGCGGCAATCTCACTTCACTTCGCCTTTAGCACGATCGCTCAGGTCAGTGACTGACGGCTTTGGCGGAATGAGCGATGGGGCGGCAGGTGAGCTTTCGACTGGCAGCGATGCTACGCAGTAGGTTACAGAAGTTGGCGGAATGGGGCTCTCGTCGAGGAAGAGCTCGACTGACGGCAGCACAATTGCAGATAAGAGAAGTTGCTCACCGGGCTGTGCCGTACAGGCTGTATCGTCCTTATGGGAGGCGGTATGGCCGGAGGCGCTGAACAGGGTGGCGCGAGGCGCATCTGTCGCTGAGTTCGCTGACGTGGCAAACCGCGGTGGGCCAGGCACCTCACCGAGCTGCTGAGGGAATGAGTGCGGACTTGGGGCCGTGGAGTCGTCGCACAGTGCTGCTAACGTAACCGGGGTAGCAGGATGTGCTGCCGGAAGCGATGCGGCAGCGTCTGGTGCGGTCGGTCATAAAGAAGCCGGGCCGGAGACGCTGGACTGGAGTGGCGGCGAGGGGCTGCTGAGGCGGGCCGGGTTCTGATGAAGGCTGCGTGGGCGCGGGCGAGGCCGGTGCAGGGCCAGAGGCTGGCGGCGGCGAAAACGGGTCCGCTGCGTCGTAGAGCGGCGGCGGAACGTAGTAGGCGCCGAAGTCCGCCAAGACGGCCGCACGCAGCTCATCGTATGGCCGGCAGCCGAAGGCAGAGTAGGTGAGCCGACGCAGGAGGTCGGGCGGGAGGATGTCGCAAAGGACTGCGTGTTTGAACGGCTGGATGGTGATGCCGTTCAGGTACATCGCAGCCTCCAGTTGGGCGAACCACCCGCCGACGTCTGCAGGCCGGAACGCCGGGAGCGGCGGGTCGAAACTTGGGTGCTGCCAGTACGCCATGCTAGGACGCCGCTGGGATAGAAGGCACGGTTCGCCGGGTCACCACTGTTGAGGATTTTGGCGGGGTCGCAGCGGAGCACCAGAGAGAGACGACCAGCGTGGCAGGCTTCTAGTTCCTAACTGCCCGTGCCGGGCGTGCGCCCCGAGCACGCGCTGTCCATCTTTATTTTCTTCTAGCGCCTGCTGTAACGCCGATCTCAGCGCCGGCGCTTTATAGCGTCGCCGGGCGCTATAACCTTATCACCCGAAGTCTATCATATGTGAGACCTGTCACGAAATCGGACACAGGGCAATTTCGTGTCCACTAGTCGACCAACGTCGATGCTCGTACTGCGGTCGCCTTGCGCATGGAAACCGTGAGGGTTGTCCGACAGAACCACTATGCCGCAATTGCAGAGGTCCCCACGTAGCAACGGACCCAAAGTGCCCTGCTCGGCGGCAATCCACAAAAACCTTGAGGAATGGCATTTTCCGTCGTATCGGAGTATCGCTACGAAAAGAACGCAAACAACAAGCCGAGATTCTACGTGGTAACCCAACGGTGTCGACAACGGCGCACAAGAGCCCTGTCAGTACACAGCAATCAGCCTCGGAACCAATTGTGCTTGTTAATCAGGACTTCCCTCCACTACAAAGTCAGCCGTCGCCGAAGACACGAGACAGCGAACATAAAACTAAACGGCAAGGCGCGCACAAGCCCTCCACACAATCTGAGAGCAATAGTCAAAGGAGTGCCACCTCATCTCTAACCACAGTTTTTGAGCATACCGCGACGCCACCAAACCAAGTGCGCATACATCGGATTTACGCTGAAACTCTCCGGTTTACGCAACGCGGCGCGCAAACGAACTTTGCAAAAGATCGTTCGCGTACGCTACACTTAGATGAAAACCAGCTCATCGCATTATCGAACTGGTCACTGCCGAGGTGATCAAGCGTATGCTCCCAGTCTTAGGAATGTCACAGGTTTCTGCGAATCAAGATCCCGAAATTGAGCACACATCATCTTCACTTCCGCGTAACTTTCAGTTTCTTAATGGCAGGAATTAGCGCGAAACCACATGACATTTTTGCTTCGGACTCTCCTATATGGGCCGCCGCGGTGGCTCAGTGGCTATGGTGCTCGGCTGCTGACCCAAAAGACGCGGGTTCGATCCCGGCCGCGGCGGCTGGAATTTCTTTGGAGGAGAAATTCTAGAGGCCCGTGTACTGTGCGATGTCAGTGCACGTTAAAGAACCGCAGGTGGTCGAAATTTCCGGAGCCCTCCACTACGGCGTCTCTCATAGCCTTAGTCGCTTTGGGACGTTAAACCCCATAAACCAACCAATCTCCTATATGGTTCTTGCATTGGAACTGCCGGGGAATCCGTCGCAAACAAGCGGAACTTCACAGGAGACTTTCCATAACGCCAACGCCTATTTTAGCTATCCTGCTTCAGGATACTGGCATTAATAAGCCCAATCTAATAGGGTACAAGCCTTACTACACACCTTCCATAGAGCACCGACGTCCCGGGCCAGGATCGCGATCTGTGGCTGCAATGGCCAATGGGTCGCGCACTGCCCACACTGAACTAGATACTTCCGCGTGGTGCACGGAGACGCGGGAGGTAGCGGGAATGCGCCTTAGCTTAGATGGCGACCAACAAGCCTTAGTTTTTTCAATTTATGCGAGATCATTCGGTACTACGACATATCGCGTGGATATGCCTTTTTTAGAACACTTATTAAGGATATATCTCCAGGATCGTGTTGTAGTTGGGGGTGATTTTAACGCCATGCACACCAGCTGGGATATCATCACTCTGATGCTAGGGGAAGGCGCCTTTGGCAGCAAATTGTCAGAGCGAAACTGACCATAGCCAACGACCTCACGCTACCCACTCGCCTTGGCCAGTACAAAGGTCAACAAGACACTTCCCCAGACTTGACACTAGTGTCTCATCCCAGGGAGATCCTATGGTCGCGGGCTGATGATGATACGGGCAGTGATCATTATCCCGTGGTCGTATCATGGGCCTCTCGAGGGCGATAGTCATTACAGCGGAAACAACGCCGTCGAATAGAGGAGCACGTCTCATGGGATGATTTCCGTAGCATGCTTGGTAAGGTGAACGTTCTCACAGGATTAGACGAGCTCATTACTCAGATCAACGATGCCAAGAAGAAAGCTACAACGAAGCTTTCAGACAAATTTGATGCCCCAAAGCCAGACTCCCACCTTTTGAGTCTGTGGAATCGTAGGCTTCGTGCTCTCAAGGCGTATCGCAGATCAGGCCGGACACCCCATCGGAGGCGTGCTCTCACTCGCATCAGTCAAGGAGTTGAGAAGTATACTCTGCACCTCGCTCTCCAAGACTGGCAGCTGCTGTGCCACTGGAGCAGCTAACTTATCGAAGGCCTGGAACATATTTCGAGCTATCCTTGGACACAAGAAGCCAATTTCCCCTGCCGAATGCATGGCCTTGAAATTGAATGCCTCCCCGGCGAAGTTAGCTACATAAGCAGGGAAGGTATTTTTTCCCCCAACCTGAAAATGCAGATGCCTTGCCTGCGGACCCCCAATCAGGTACATCAAACGATTGCGACGTTCCCTTCACATTAGAGGAACTCGAGGCAACTCTGTATACCTCCAATCACAATAGCTCCCCAGGGCCGGATGATATACGCTACTCAACACTTCTGAACCTTCACAAGTCACAGAAAGTTGCCCTGTTGAAAGATATGAACAAATAATGGGCCAACGGTGATCTTCCTCTTGCTTGGAAGAAGTCGGTGGTAATACCAATTCCAAAACCTGGCAACCCAAGTCGAACATTACAAGACCTCAGGCCGATATCGCCGACGTCCAACCTTTGTGAGGTCATGGAACGTATGGCTCTAAGAAGAGTAGAATGGTACTTCGACAAGTACAACCTCCTGTCTCCTATGCAAGAAGGTTTTCGTCGAGGGCTCTGTGCCCAAGACATTCTCAGAAGGCTTGATAACGACGTTCCCGCATACCCTTAGCAGCGCACAGCTCCGAGTGGTTGTTGGGGTAGACGTCAAAAAGGCGTTTGATTCCGTGCCCCATTCGACCATACTTCGCCGGCTTCAGGAAGTGGAGATAGGCGGCAACCTCTACCGCTTCGTGAAAGCCTTTCTTGCAGAAAGAACTTTCTCAGTAATTGTTGGAGATGCTAAGGGTGGATGGCAACATAACCAAACAGGTGTCCCCCCCGGCGCTGTCATATCGCCGGCTCTTTTTAACATTGCTATGTCAGGTCTCCCGCCAATGCTGTCGTCGATATCCGGTCTTAATTTTGCCGTGTATGCCGACGATATAACGTTGTGGACTAATTCAGGGTCTCCTGCAGAGCAAGAACTAGCCCTAAAAACAGGCCTTAATGCCGTCCATGAATACATCAAGAAGTATGGAATGGAAACCTCTCCGGAAAAAAACCGAGTATGTGGTTGTCTTAAACGGTTCGCGGGTACGAGCCGAGGCCGAACGCAAACTTATCTCTCATCATCTAGGGCACTCAGTTATCTGCCGGAAACAATCCGTATACTCGGCATGCTGGCTTCATAACACGATGCGTAGCTGTCATCAGGCTTTACACCTTATGCGCCGCGTCTCTGCGCGTGGATGGGGATTCAAGGAGGCGGGGCTCCATCATATTACCTTGGCAGTCATAACATCAAAAAAATTATGGCTGAGGCTTAGCTAAGGTTAAGCCTAGTCAGATGCGAAGCGTATTGGTGGCTAGGCTTGGTAATACATGGCTTTCCTTGGTTGCATACTTGGTCATTTTAATACAACCACTTGAAGCCTTCGTCGTGGGGGAAGACAACGGCATGGCTACAGCGGAACGCCGACTAACCCCGAGACGCGCGTTGGGAGAGCGCCTGGATTGCCACGGAAGCCGCGTCTGCCTGCCCGGTGGAGCGAGCGTTTCACCTACACCGAGTGTGAACGCGCGTTCGAAATGCGCGGGAATGCCGCTCGAGGACTTTCCGGCGCCTGTGCGATGGCATCGTCACGACGACGTCACGGTGTCACGTGGCGTGACGGCTAGGGGTCCCACGGCAACGGCGCGACGTGGAGGCCGCCTCTCTCATCCGATGTCACGTGGTGTGACGTCACGGTGTCACGTGGTGTGACGCCACGTGGTGTGACGTCACGGTGTCACGTGGTGTGACGTCACGATGTCACGTGGTGTGACGTCACGATGTCACGTGGTGTGACGTCTAGGGGTCCCACGCCGACGGCGTGAGGGGTAGCTCTAGCAATATGCTTCGCATAAAATCCTGTACGCATATTCGTGCATGCGGCTTAACGCAACCCATCGCCTTCAGCTTGAGCGAATCAATCGCAAGGCGATACGCCTGGTTACTGGTCTGCCGCAGTACTGCCCAGTAGTGAACCGACATTCATGCAGCAAAATCAATGCCGTGCAGGATCTGGCACAGCAGCAATTGCTAGCCCAGCGAGTCCGTCTCTCACAGCGGCTGGCTGACAGATCCTGCGGACAATAGGCTACAACGTTGACAATTTAGAGCTACTTTCGTCCGCTGCCCCACCATGGGAACTGATCGACTTAGTAGATGGTATGCCATTACCAAAGAATATGAGTTCGGCTAATCCTCAAAGGCGCAAAGCTGCCGCCAAACGATACGAGAAGACATTATACAAGGTAGCCCAGGAAGGAGCCATCCAACTATACACAGACGCCGCTCAGTTTCAACATTGCGCCGCTATAGCTTGTGACGACTCTGTGTCAGATACCTCTGTAGTTCAACGGCTTTCCGGGGAACACACCGTAACGAATCTCGAACTCATTGCTATACGACTTGCCATTACTCGAATAGCAGAAAGACAAGATCCGGCTCTTTGCACCTACCATGTTTACACAGATTCACAAGCAGCGTACACCGCCTACCGCGCAGGGGGAGCTGACTATCCGTTCTTAACACTATTCGAACTGAAGCCCGTCGCCTGCGAGAGCAGGGCTACACTTTAATTATCAAATGGATTCCTGCACACGAAGTATTCACTAGAAACGAAAAGGCACACCAGGCAGCGCGCGCAGCAGCTCTTTCCGCACCTTTGCCTGAATCCACATTCGTTTCCGCTAATTCGCCCCCTGATGACGTTGCGCACCCGTCGTCACCCCATATGGATAGGGTGGAGACATGGCATCGCGCACAACGCTATCGTGGCAGCATACTCCAGCACTTGGCCAACCCTGAGCAACTATATCGCCGTCCACATAGCACATTCCGGAGAGTGGAGGCAGTGCTCCTCCGCCGAGCCCAGACCGGCCAGCTTCTATCAACAGCGAAGTTGCACCTCATAAACCCGCGCTCATACCCGACTCCTCAGTGCCCGACGTGCCCTGCCAGAGGCACGGCCGAACATCTCCTGTGTAGCTGCCCTAACTTTGACGCAGTACGGGAGAGAGCACTCAAGTCCATGGGCGGGCTTCGACCTGGAACCCTGCAGGAATGGGTCGATCCGCCATCGCACATCGGGCCATCAGACGCACTCTGGCTCTGGCGCACTTTTCAAAGAAGATGAAGGGCCAGGCCATTACTTCGCGGAGCCGACCTCGGGACGACACTACCTTGAGGAAGAAGCGGACACCGGGCCGCCACCCGCATACCGACCTTCACCCCCAGCCCCACCCTCCCCCCACCCTTAACCACTCCCCCACCCCAATCTCCATGAAGCACCTTAGTTCTGCCGCAAGGTATCGGCCTACTAAATGCAGAAATAAAAACGTTAAAAAAAATTAAAGCCAAAATAGAAATAGCTGCAAATGGGCTTAGACGTGCATCACTGGGCTAAAGTGCATGGCTTTGTTTTGCTCAGCGACAGCGGGCCATCAAGTTGTTCTTTAGCATTCCTTCCTGAGCTCATATTCTAGTTGCACAAGCCAGAATGCAGCGTTGAAAACAAGTATGGGAAGTTCTGCTGAAGGCCATGTCATGGCTGCCATGTACAATACAAGCTGGAATATAGTGTGTGCAACTGCGAAGCATTCTCAAATGCCGCTTTGAGTACTAAACAAAGTGGGTGCCTTTGTATCGCATTAAAGTCTGTACATGCCATTCTCAATAATATAAATATAACGAGAACTCGGAGCGAGTAAACAAGATTACAGGTAGAGTAAATGCAAGAACCAATTTGGAGGGTTTACCTGGCAACGGCTCCTGGCTTAGGCTGAGAAAGAATAATTGTATAGTCAGAGAAACAGGGTGTAATGGCCATATTCTCTGGTTATATCGAGCAAACACTAACACCTCAAGCAGAATTTGTAAAAATGAATTTCCAGTATGAGAGCTATGATATCGTGCAGTAAAATAAATTAAAAATAAGCCGTTTAAGTACGTCACAAGCATATGTGCATATGTTCTCTGATACAGCCTTAAAGCAATGTTTAAAGTTATTTTCCCTGATCAGTAAAATGTAGAATGGCTGAATGTAGCGATGACGAGTTCCCAAAGTAGCAAGCAAAAGTGAGCATTGCTAACGGTTAACTGATGTTCATACCACTTAACATATCCTTAATTTTAGAGTGCTATTTGTTGCTGACTACCAACATGTTCAGC
This sequence comes from Amblyomma mixtum, assembly GCF_055824585.1. Taxonomy (NCBI): domain Eukaryota; kingdom Metazoa; phylum Arthropoda; class Arachnida; order Ixodida; family Ixodidae; genus Amblyomma; species Amblyomma mixtum. The sequence continues at coordinate 340,185,523 of NC_143014.1, read as the reverse complement.
AAAATATACGTATATCACTGCCTGTCTGCTTTCAAAGAAAGAAATTAGCTGAGGTATTGACAGACATCAGAAATCTGGAAAAGACCAATATGAAGTTAGGCCGACGAATGCTGAAGAAAAACAGAAAAGCATTGATGGTTTTCTCATGTCTGGCATCTCTTTAATGCAACTTCAAGTTGACGGCTCTTGTGTTTAAGAAGAACCAACAGCCCTGTTAACACTATCCTGAGTACAAAAAGGTCACATGCAAAAGTATGCATTTGTAGCATTCGCACTGAGCCATGCTATGAAGTTGATGTCTTGCTTAGATGAAAAGACGATAAGAGAGAAGCACCAAGGAAAGTCTGACACAGATAATGCATAAGACACAATAATGATAAGACACAGTAATGCATGCTTAGCTTTTCATTGCACGAGTTTAGCTGGCTAGACCTAGCTTGTGCAGTGTGCAATTTAGCCTAAATGCAACTCTCTATCATCTGACAAATATATTGTCAGATACATCATAAAAATATTGACATAATTAGTACGCCGATCCGTGACCTTTGTAAACATTTCCTGTGTTTCAAAAATTAGTCTGGTTTATAATCTTTTCATTTTTCCTTTTTATTCAATGTTTGCATCAAAAGTTTGTAGTACTATTTTTGTTATTGTGGTACTGTTGCACAATATGTATTCTTTGTTCCCCTGATGCCTTTGTATATGAAGGGGCCGAGGGCTCGTCAAGCCTTGCTGGCTTTTTTCCTCGGCCCTTTTCATCGTTGTGATGAATAAATCCCTCTTATTATTATTATCTTACCTGAAATAAATTGTAAGGAAAGTTCTTACGCATAAGAGTGCATTGTATTGCTTTGCTGAGCTGAGCAAGCGATTAAGCACTGCATTAGAACAATTTATTTTAACCTTTATTATAGCTAAACAGTACTAAATCACAATACTTGAGTGGTGAGCTAACATTATATGCCGAGTAGAAACTTGATGAGCTTGTAGTTTACTTTTAAGAAGTAATTAACCATTAGCATCCAAGTACAGCCATACCGGTACAACAGAAAGCTTTGTAGGTTTTCATTGTAGCATTATGGCTTGAATTGGGTTGATGATAATGAGTAATTACTCCCCTATCTCAAATATTTCCCTCCATCATCATCATCATTAGCCCGACTACGCCCACTGCAGGCCAAATGACTCTCCCATGTCTCTCCAATTAACCCTGTTATTTGTCAGTTGCGGCCTCATATCCCCGCAAAATTCTTAATCTCATTCGCTCACCTAACTTTCTGCCGCCCCCTGCTACGTTTGCCTTCTCATGGAATGCCCTCCGTTACCATTAAGTACAGCCGGTTATCTTGCCTTCGCATTACATGCCCTGCTCAAGCCCATTTCTTCCTCTTGATTTCGGCTAGGGTGTCATTAACCCGCGTTTGTTCCCTCACCCACTGTGCCCGCTTCTGATCCCTCAACGTTACGCCTATCATTTTTCTTTCCATGGCTCGCTGCGTTGTTCTCAACTTAAGCTGAACCCTCTTGGTTAGCCTCCACGTTTCTGCCCCATAGGTGAGTGCTGGTAAGATACAGCTGTTGTAGATTTTTCTCTTGAGGGATATTGGCCAACTGCCATTCATGATCTGAGAGAACCTGCCATATGAGCTCCATCCGATTCTTATTATTCTAGTTATTTCCCTGTCATGGTCAGGATCAGCGGTCACTACCTGCCGTCGGTAGACATATTATCTTACTAGTTCCAGCACCTCGCTACCAATTCCGAACTGCTGTTCCCTTGCTATTCTGTTGAACAATACATTTGTTTTATGCTTGTTAATTTTTAGCTCCATCGTTCTGCTCTGCCTGTCTAACTCATTGATCATCCTTCGCAGTTCATGTCCTGAGTGACTTAGCAAGGCAATATCGTCATCAGCAAATTGCAGATTACTTCGGTATTCTCGACTAACGCTTATCCTTAAATGTTCCCATTTCAGGCCCCGGAGGACTTTCTTTAAACAGGCAGTGAATAGCATTGGCGAGATCGTGTCTCCCTACCTGACACCTTTCCTTATTGGAATTTTATTGCTGACTTTATGGAGGATTACGGTAGCTGTGCAGTCGTTATAAATATCTTCCAATATTTTCACATACCACTCTTCTACACCCCGATTCTTTAATGCCTGCACGAAACCCGAGGTTTCCACTGAGTCAAATGCTTTCTCGTAATCAATGAAGCCTAGGGTTGGTCATATTCTAGGGGAAGCGGCACTCGGTTGACCACAAGGCTTTTGCCAAGCACAGTTTAGAACTTACAAAGTGTCTCCGGTATTTTTTTCAGGAAAGTAAATGCGCAGTATCTGTCTCACACATCTCGGTGGACACCTGAACCAGAGGGAAGGCACACAAGTGCCCTCTTGGAACAGTGGACACCTCAATCATGCTTTAAGCTACGTGGCGGTAGTAACAGATGTGCGCTGCATGCTTTGGAATTGACAAAGTTGCTCCAGAAACGCTGCCACCTGTCAGGGTGGCAGGGTGGGTGGGGGCTTTAATGTAGACATAAAGACAAGCGAGAATTTATCACTTATGCAGGTGAACATCCCGTTCCTCTTGCTCGTAACGGCTCCCACAGCTGTGACAACCTTGCGAAATACTTGCGCAGACCTCGTCTTTGAGAACCAGGCATTGGTGCAGGAGGTCGAGCATATATCCATCTATTTCTCCGCCCAAAAAGCTTCCTTCATGGCAGTCAAGAACTTTAGTGGAGTGTTTCTTCAAGAAGGAATATGTGTGAAAAATAAGTTGTCTGTAATTCTACATACATGTCTTGCTCGAATTTTTTGCCTCAATCTATTGAAAAGCTGAAACAGCTGGTGAGCTGCGCTCACATTTTGACTTAAGAAGTAAAGTTATCGTCAGCAATTTTTTTCTTCTTTCAAATAAGCTGTCACGCTATCATTTGGGTGCTGGTACGGGACTCCTGAACCAGCTGCGCTCGTGAGAGTCTTAAAGAGGCCCGTTTGAAGTTTTCGCACGTCGCTAGTGAACCTTCGCGGTTTTCATATAAAATGCCGGCTGAGCCTTCCAGGGTGAAGAAAGTGTGCCTTACATTTGTCTGGTCATTGGTATTGTTGAAAACGGTGGCACGTTCAAACTGGCCCAGTCATTCTTTGGGATGAACGCCCGATGATCCGTTCAACGGGGGTAGAAGTGGGGCCTGCTGCAATATAATCGAGGCTGATCTCGTAGTAATGGTTTACGTCGACGCTGAGCAGGCCTCTTGTACTCGCGTGCGGTCCGGGAGTAGTCGGTATTCAAGTGAGCACCTTTGAAGACGATGGCTGCTTCTCAGTTTGTCTTCCGTTGGGATGGCTTTTGTGGTTTTTCCCGGGTCTGCTTCTTCCGGACTGCTCCAGAAGCTGCAAGCCCTCACCCAAGCAGACGGAGTGCTCTCAGATATCTGTAGGTATGTCATGGAGGGTTGGCCGAGGCACGCGGTTATGGAAGGGAAGGAGATGCCTGAGTACTCGAAAAAGGACCACGAGCTGTCCGTTAGTCAGAACCTCCTCCATTGGGGCCACCGGGTTGTGATTCCGGTAGCAGGCAGAGAAAGATTTTTGAAGTTGTTACACGCAGCACACCAAGGTGTTTCGTCAATGAAGACCATTGCGTGGTCTACGTTGTGGTTGCCCAGTCTCGAAAAATATATTCAACGGGTAGCTGCGGAATGTCAAAGCTGCGTTCAAGCGCTTCCAATGCTGCCTAAGCACGCACCTGTCAGCTGGCGAGAGACTCGGGAAAGATGGTCGCAGTTGCACATCGATTTTGCGGGCCCAATTCAAAATAAGGTGATCCTGGTCATCTTAGACTCGCACAGCAAGTGGATCGAGGCCATACCCCTATCCAAAGCCACCTCCTGCACCACAGTCGAGGCACTCCGGACGATTTTCGGTCAGTTTGGTCTACCCCGCACAGTGGTCTCTAACAATAAGACGCCTTTTACGGGTTGGGAGTTCGTCCAGTTTATGGAGCGGAACGGCGTGACGCATCTTCGAACACTGCCGTATCACCGACAAAGCAACGGTTTGGCTGAACGGGCTGTGCGAACCATTAGGGGCGGACTAAAAAGGTGCTCAGAAGGGGACCGGAAAGAATATTGTGCAGCTATAGAAACACGCTGCTATCCTCGGGGCTCTCGCCATCCGAAATGTTGCTCGGTTACCGATTGCGCACGAGACTAGATATGTGCTTTCCGCCCAGGTGCAAGACAGTCGACCAAGCCCAGTCACGGGAAGACGCCAGCTGGAGCTTTGGCCCAGGAGATTCGGTATACATCCGTAACTATGGCAGCGGCGACAAATGGACTCCTGACGAGGTGAAGGCAACCGCGGGCTCACGTGTCGTGAAAGTTGAGACAGCCAACGGTGTTGTTCAACGTCACATGGACCAGCTCCGGAGAAGCATCGATGTACCCATTGCTGCTTCAGCTCCCCCTGCTAGCCCTGGAGTGCCGGCAGACCGCCCAGACGTGGAGCTGGAGGAAACAGAGGCTCCTCCCGCCAGCGACCGCGAAGGTCCAGTGCTACGCGGGACAAGGCGTGTCCGCAAACCCGTAGTAAGATATGGATTCCAAGAAAAGGGGTATGGTGCGAACAGCTAGCTGCTTCGTCAGCCCACCGTATGCCCTCTTTCGCCCTGCTCATCTTATCACACAGCGTCACGGCGAAGCGCAGCTTTCCTTACCTTTCCTTCTCGCTTTCTTTGACTGGCTAGAAAAACCGATGACACGAAATAACCCTTGTTCTTTTTGCTCCAGCCACCCGTCATGTTTCGTTCTAGCGGGCTCCGCCGCCGACCCGTTGGCAGGCGTCCGCCAGCCGCCGGCCCGTTTGTAATGCCGACTTTGACACTACGAAGATGATGTCGTATCAGGTTTTAAAGCAAAAAGTTACTTTTTAAGGCCCTGCACCGCTAGAAAATCTGGTGTTTTTGTATCCCCCCAAATCGAAGCACAGCGCATGAGGAGCGCAGAAAGCCTCGGTCAAACGCAGCATCCGCTGCTGATGTGTTGCAAACACAATGGCACACTACTCGACACGTCTCTGGTATTTTCTCCGACTAGGCACCTTCGACGATGGCTCAGACTGGCGGCGTTCTTTTGCTTCGTCGCTAGGCGCAAGGAAATGGCTAGTCACCGTGAACTACGCGGCCGTCAATTCTGAGAGCCCTGATAAGCACAGCCTGCAGGTTTCTTTCTTTTTACTCATCAATGCCACTTTTGATGTGACTAAGAAACGCGCTAGATTAGAGGCGTCATCATTTGTTCATTTAGCCGTCAGGTTTAGCTACTGTTCGTGTATAATCGCTGCGTAATTTAGGAAGCACATCAGGCAGGGAAAAGTTTCGTCCGCGAAGCAAGAACAGTTTGCGCGGCAGTGGCGGTCTGCTATTAGGCAGTTGTTCATGTGGTTTGTAGTGGCAGTTTCACAAAAAGGTGCGGCGTTTGCGTTTGAGGTGCTTGTTTGGTGGTTCGCGGTAACATGGCCATTTTGGCGTCAAGTCCCAAATTACTAAATTTTGCGGAACTGTCACCTGGCCCATATCAAGACAAAAACTTAAACGTAGCACCGTGAATATTGGAGAGTGTCTGCGCGGGTACAGCTTCAAAATCTAAGTGAGCTCGCAAATGGACGCGGAGCTGGTATCCAGGCTGTATGCTGCCCAATGCCCTGGCCGTCGTGAGTGGACTTGCCCAATTTTGATATCGCTATTTAAAACATTCAGGACTACTGGATTAGTCGATGTCCAGAAACAAGCGACGAGCCAGTGCTACCGATGATTTTGAGAGCGATGCCCTGGCATACATCCAGGCCATCTGGATGGTAAAGACTTGCTTCCGTCAGACCGGAAGCAAGCGTGAGGGAACTTACCGGCGCAAACGAAGCGAGCCCGGCTTAAGTTTGGCGGTCACTTTCGAGATGCAGCTACCACGCATATCATGCGTCTCTTCATCACGAGCTGAGGCCAAGCGACTTCTAGAAAGGACTCATTTTCGCAGCTGGTACCTGATTTAATGCGGCGAGGACCAGGGATTTCTCCACAGAGTGCTATGAACTGACGAGGCCCAGTTTTGCAGGGATTCAAATGTCATTGTGAGAACAAAAAGTAACTGCGCAAAAGGACGGGACAAAAGAAAGAGAACCACACGGGACAAACGCAGACTGACAACTGATTTATTCCACCAACTCCTCTTTCCTTCAGCAGCAAAGCGCATGCGCACCAACCACAAAAACAAAAAACAGAAGCGACACTCATCTCGTGGAATCAAGGAACTCGAACTCCTTGCAGTACAGGTGTACTGAAGCGTCGCTAATACACTTATCAGGCCCTAACCTCGCGATTTCCAAGGCCTCGATAATTTCTCGTTCTTTCTTATCCCTCGAGCGTCCGATAATCTTAGTCTTATCGAAAAGCGGATTACAATCTTTGTCATCATGCTTGCAAGTTTGACAATGCTTAGGCAGATGCTGCGCCCTTGAATCTTCTAAGGAATTTGCGTGCTCTAATAATCTAATGTTGACGCAGCGGCCAGTTTGCCCTATGTAGAACCTACCACAACTCAGGGGAATCTGATAAATTACATTGCATGTACACTGTACGAACTTATTCCTGTGGTTAATGCCACACTCAACCTTCTTTTTCTTATCTTTTCGCGCCAAATTGTACAAACGCGACAACTTGCAAGGTGCAGAAAAGGTTCTGTTGAAGGTTTTTTGGAATTGCTTAAGGTTTATCTTACTTCAACGATTGTGAGTTTTCAGGAAAAATATTACGTGCAGAAACGCGGAATTCGCATCGGTTCATGTGTTCACATTTCATCGGTTCACATTTACACCCGCGCTGGGCAATCACAAGATTAACAGGCAAATACACGCACTGTTCATGTCAGCATCCCGCCATCAAGTGTGCCACCGGATAGCAATACGTGTAAAATTGATATACAACGCTTCAATACCACAATCATATAAAAGAAAAGAAAAAGACAAAAGGAATGGTGATGCGTGAGGTGAGCCATGAACATAGCATTAAAACATTTCTTAGCAAAAGCAGTGTCAAAACAATTAAAAGCAATAGAGCGGTCGCAGCGTAAAGTTTATTCCTCGTAGCAAAAGCAGTGTCAATGAAGAAAGAAACATAGGGACTAAATACCAAAGGACCAGTAACAAGGTAAAAAACAGAGGAGAAAGGCAGATTTAAAGAAACACGAATCGAAGGCTAGGCCAACAGAAAACTACCATGAAACCCTAGGTAAAGCAAACAAGAAGAGGAAATCACACGTGTCCATCTAAGATTCTTATCTGTTTGTACAGCTGAACAACAGAAGAAGTGCAAATGCATTTGTCACCAGTGTTAGTAATATGAAAGGCTTTTATTATTTATCTCCTAAGTTTAGTTTTTCCATGTGCCAGGATCGAGGGGCTGCTAATCAAACGCTTGCATTTATGAGTCGCAACACGCTCTGGCAGGTGGCGTCTTTCATTGTTTTGTACCGTCTCCTTATGTTCCCGCAGTCTGTTGTTGAGGAATTTTCCGTTTGTCCAATGTAAACACGACCATAAGTTAAAGGAATGCTGTAAACGACGTTGGTGGCGCAACCGCCATACCTTTTTTTTATGCTTTTTTTTCACAGGACTTGCGCTGCCTGGACAGGACAGTGCAAATTCTCGACAGCCAATTAAGAGCGGAGAAAAGAATCATCGCGTCATGTCTCTGGCCTATGTTTTTTGAGTTGTGGGAAATTTTTCGTGGATATACGGAATAACCTTCATGAGTTTTCTGGGGACTGTGGGGCTCGAATGCTTCCTGTTCTCTTCTCTTATCTTCGGTTTGAGACTCACTGCAACACTGCTGATGACATCTTAGGGGTAACCTGCTTTCTCGAGACGCACGACCTGATTTCCGAAGCTGTTTTCTATTCGGTGCGGACAACTTTTGAAGAGCGCTGATCGAAGAAGAGCCGTGACTATGCCAGGTTTTGTCAATTTAGAGTGGGCACTTTCATACCGAAGGAGACTTTTTTTGTGCGTGGGTTGTATTTATAGCACAGGTGGCACCCGGAATCACCAAATGGGATCTGTGTATCGAAGAATTTAATGCAATTGCCTCGAGGGAATTCCCGCCAAACTTCAGGCCTTTAGATTTAATGCTGAACAAATTGACAACCTCGGACACCAAACATTCAATATTGCATCCTGACGGAGCATCTAGACTAACTAAGTAGTCTTCAATGTACCTCACAATTTTGAGTACTGCCATTCGTGCCAGGTTTTCCTAGATCCGGTTGTCCATGGAAGAAAAGTGTATGTCACAGAGAGCCGGTGCGACTGCAGATCCAATGCAAATTCCATCTTTCTGCACATAAGATTTTCCATCGAAGGGTATCACTGTCGACTGCAGGTAGAATTCAAGGAGAGTGATGAAGTTGTCTGTGCTGATTCCGGAGGAATTTTGAAAGCTTATCTCATTTGTGCTATCTTCTCCCGAACACCTTCTAGAAGGACGGACGGAGTAGTACATTTCCTCGACCTCTATTGAAAACGCTGAAGTGGCAGTGCTGAGGTTTTGAAAAGCAGCGATGGCCTGTGTAGAACCCGGCAAGCCGCGCGTAAATTTCATCGCCAGCATCGTCTGCCAAGCTAGATTTCCAACTTAGTGCATTCAAAGGAAGCAAACACCGATAGAGGTACGACGGCTTTTTGGTTTGACCAATCCGACATGGGGGCATGTGAAACGCATTTGCAAAATTCTGAAATCTTAATGCTGGAATCAGGCTCGGCTACTGGAGGACTGCCTCAAGCTGACGGTGAAGGAGAGCACTGAACCTTCAGGACAAGCTCGTCCCCTCGCAGAGTACAAACGTTAGCTGCCCAGTCAACAGAGTTCCAGTGGCGCCACAAGTCGCCAAACTGCCACCCAGACAAAAAAAGTCGGCGAGAGACAGCAGGCATGGTCACCGTCTTGGGGGATGTGCCACTACCCGAGGACGTCAGGAGAACCCTGAGAAAATGTCCTAAGTTCAGCTATGAACAAAGCACCAACTGGCCTCAACTTTTAGAACTTGTCAGGAACTTGGCTACCGGCGCGTCTAAGCAAAGAAGGTGAGAGTGATTGGTGATGGCGTCGATTGCCTCGTGCGGGTTGCTGATGCCGGCCGAAAAGGAAGGCCTTCGATTGTGAAGATAGCAACGTTGATTTAGCGCTACGGTGCCACCGTACTCCAAGCTGACAAGGAAGGGGGATTTATCGTGATGTCGTGAAAGAAAAAGCACAGGCAGCGTCGAACAATAATTTTAACGCTCTGATGTTTCGACCGAAGAAACAGAAATCGACTGCGGTGCAACTGCTACGGGAGCTCTCCCTTGAAAGAATAAAAGCTGATGTAGAAAAATGAAAGATTTCCTGGAGGTTTTCTTCTCGAGTAAAACCCAAACCCAGAATGCCCGCTAAGGACTATAATCTCGGAAAAAGGCACTTGGGAGGCTATATACATTCCATAAGTTTACAAAGCTAAAACTCAGGAGCTTGCCCCTAAAGATCCTTTTCTGGTAAAAAGTTCTGCAGAGGCCATCGCAAAAACTCGACTCAGCCACTTCTGCGTTTTCAGTAGACGTCAAGGATCTGTACTATTCTGTCCCGCATGGAGGCCTTCTAAAAGCTGATAGGGAGAAAATAGCACAAACGAGATAAGCTTTCAAAATTCCTCCAGATTAGTACAGGCAACTTCATCACTCTTCTTGAATTCTGCCTGAAGTCGACAGCGACATCCTTCCATGGAAAATCTTATGTGCAGAGAGATGGAATTTGCATTGGATCTGCAGTCGCAGCGGCGCTCTGTGACATGTACCATTCTTCCATGGACAATCGGATAAGGAAAACCTGGCAGGGACGGCAGTACTCAAAATTGTGACGTACGTTGACGACTACCTAGTTAGTCTAGATGCTCTATCATGCTGCAATATTGATGACTTGGCATCCGAGATTGTCAATTTGTTTACCGTTGAATCTAAAGGCCTGAAGTTTACCTGGTAATTCCCTCGAGGCTAATGCATCCAGTTCTTGGATATACAGATCATCTTTGGTGATTCCGGGTCCCACCTGCGCTATAAACACATCATCATCATCATCAGCCTGACTACACCCACTGAAGGGCAAAGGCCTCTCCCATGTCTCTCCAACTAACCCTGTCCTTTGTCAGTTGCCGCCACTGTATCACCGCAAACTTCTTAATCTCATCCGCCTACCTAACTTTCTGCCGTCCCCTGCTACGTTTGCTTTCTCTTAGAGTCCACTCCGTTACCCTTAAGGACCAGCGATTATCTTGCCTTCGCATTACATGCCCTGCCCCAGCCCATTTATTCCTTTTGATTTCAATTAAGATGTCATTAACCCGCGTTTGTTCCCTCACCCACTGCGCCCTCTTCCGATCTCTTCCGATCTATAAATAGAACTCACGCACAAAAAAGAGTCTTCCTCCGTATGAGAGTACCCACTCTAAATTGATAAAATCTGGCATATACACGGCTCTTCTTCGAACAGCGCTCTTCAAAAGTTGTCCGCACCTCATGAAAAACAGCTTCGGAAATCAGGTCGCGCGTCTCGAGAAAGCAAGTTACCCCTACAATGTCATTGGCAGTGTAACAGTGAGTCTTCTACACAAGATCAAAAAGGAAACAAGAAGCCTTCGAGCCCCACAGGCCCCAGGGAATTCATGAAGGTTATTCCGTATATCCACAAGAAAATTCCCACAACTTAAAGAAGATAGGCCAGAGACATGACATGAAGGTTCTTTTCTCGTCTCCCAATCCGCTGTCTAGTATTAAGCATGAAATGCTTTTAGCCCCCGTTGTCGGCAGTGTGGTGACGTCACGCCGAGACCGAGAGCCATCATCCGGGCACTGAAATCCACTCATCCGGGCACTGAAATCCACTCATCCGGGCACTGAAATCCACTCATCCGGGCACTGAAATCCAGTCATCCGGGCACTGAAATCCAGTCATCCGGGCACTGAATTCCAGTCATCCGGGCACTGAATTCCAGTCATCCGGGCTCTGAAACGAGAACATCCGGGCACCGTACGAGACTTAACGAGATTTAACGAGACTCTCTAAGCCCTCCTACGCGACCGGCATGCAAGCAACGGTTGGTCTCCAAACGAGTCACAAAAAATAACTGCTGCCAGTGCCTTCTCAATGTTTATCAAGATATTAGTCGCGCTGTGCGTTTGATAATGCACGGAATTATAATTTCCGATTTCTAATAACGCGTGCAAAAAGCACATAAATGCCACGTACACTTCGTTGTCGTACGTGATCTCTTAGGGGCTTCGCGCATCGAAGCAAAGCTGCGCAGGTGCACAGGGGCCCGGGGGAGAAGCGCTGCGTTCAAAGGGCAAGGCATCGCCCCAACGGGTGGTGGCGTTCCTCCCTTGCTTTACGGTGCGGTTCGGGTGTCCACCGAGATAACATTAGGCCCGTAAACATTTCATGCTTACTCTACTCTCGGTTACGGGAGAGGCAGAGATTTTTGCACTGTCTTCTCCAGGAAGCGGAAGTCATGTGAAAAAAAGCATGAAGAAAGGTATGTCGGTTGCGGCACCAATGTTGTAAGGTGTTCCTTTAACTTGTGGTCGTGTATACATTGGACAAGCGGGAAAGTGCGTCAACGACAGACTGCGGGAACATAAGAGGACGGTACAAAACAATGAAAGACGCCGCCTTCCATAGCATATTGCGACTCACGAATGCAAGCCTTTGTTCAGCAGTACCTCGACCCTGGCACAAGCAAAGACTGAACTTAGGGGAGAAATAATAGAAGCCTTTCATATCACTAACGCTCGTGACAAATGTATTTGCACTGCTTTTGTTGTACTGATGCTGCTGCTTTTGTTGTACTGCATTTGTGAGAGCTGCTTTATCAAAAGAATTATTTTCTACCCTGAAGGCCGATAAGCAAGTAGAGCAACTGGTTATTTTTCGCATTTTTCTCCACAAAAAAACTGGTGACACAGTAAAGAATGCAGTCCATAACTTGGCCTCCGCCCGATTTGTCTTTGCGAATGTGGAGATATCATTCGCAATCTTCCACTGAACCGAAGTCGTCCAGCTTTTCTTTTACCTGATCGATGAATCCAGGACATGATGCCGCTGTGTAGTCTATTCTTATGGGGGCTCTGAAAAACGACCTGTCTAACAATGGTTTTTCACCATCGGCGACTTTGCAATTGCATTACTTCGGAGGTTTAAGGGTACTGTAGATCGACAACGTCTAATAAAGCTGCATAAAGGTGGGCATGACAGGAAGATCGTTTTGGCTTCCTGCCAACCGTATTTTGCCAAAGAACCGTTGTTATGTTTTGCCGTGCTCGTAGCGTGTCCCACCAGGCATCGGATCCAGGATCACCGCCGCATTGCCGAAGGAGGAAGGAAACGTCGGCCGGAGACGGGGAGTAGGGGAAGTGAAGGAAAAACTGTAATTACATGGTTACATTATTATTTACATTGTTTACATAGAGCGGGACTGAGAATGGCTCTCAGTGGAAGGGGAACGTCTTCGTCAACCGTAGTCGACTGGAGCTAGCAGGCTTTTTCTCGGCCACACTCACGGCCGAGTTAAATATCGTTCGGTTTCCCCAGATCCCTGGCTGGGGAATAATGTTCGACGAGCACTGTCCAATCGGATGGACCGAAGGGGACGTTCTTGTTACCACCCACGGCTGGGCAGGTGCGGGCTTTTCCACTCTCTCGCAGCTGGGTCGATGAGAGGGGGAGATGCTGACTCATCCAGCCCTGCGGGAAAGGTATCTCCCGAAGTCTTCCAGCAGGTGAATGAACTTGCTTCCCCGCCGATTGCCCAGAACGTGAGTCGGGGACACAGAATTCTTCATTTAACCACCAGCGTGACCGGCGCCGGCACGTCGCCTCCACTGTGGTCGCTCGGACAATACCTCCGGCGCGTCTCCGGCCTTCGCCGCTATAGTGGTCACCTCCGCTCAAGGAATTTCGCTGGGGTTACTGCTGACAATGGCCCTTGAAATTCCTGCTACACTAATCCGCTGAGGCTCGGAGGGGCATTCCAAGCATCCCACTTCCCACCGCCGTCGCGAGGTTGTCGGCCTTGTTGATTGTTCACGGTAGCTGCTTGATGGGGCCCACGTGGTCAGAAGTACGGTCACAACAGCTCGTCCGCCGCCCGAAGAGGTCTCGTAGTGGTTGCAGCCAACGCTGCTGCGCGCAGAGACCTGGAGTTGTGTCCGTTCGGCTTTTGGTCACAGCTGGGCCCAAAGGTTCTTCTTGCTTCGTTGACAGCTGTAACGAGCTCAACCAGCAAAGTCCAAAGCCCAACAAGCAGAAAGCGCCAAACCGGCTTTAAGAACTGCCAAGCTGTTTTCGGTCACCAAAGTCTCTTTAGAGAAAATGAGCTGTCGCGTGAAATTTACTTCCTCCTCCGAAAGTTTCCAAGTTTGACCAAACCAGAATACACAGAGCTTGTTTAGCCAAAAGGGAAAAATTTCCTAAAATTTTGGGCGGGTGCCGTAGCACGGTTTTTGTCACAGAAAGCCGCCGCCCGTGAGAGCACAAAGGGAAGGTGGAGCTGCTGAACACACATACAAAACAGACAAAAATTATTCCCGCTAAAGCAAAAAACAAAATACAAATTTGCATAGCGGAATAACGTCTGGGGAGTCAGGAAAGGGCATTACACGGGAAAGCTTCGGCTGAGGCCATCAGCGTTGCCATTACTCGCACTTTTCGGCAACGCATGTGAACCGAGTCCCGCAATGCCAAGCTCCGAAATTTCGCTCTCATTTCGCATAGGAGAGTGATATGAACAACAGACAAAAAACAAGCATTAAACTCAATATGAGATTATGCGTCATATCCGCCCCTTGCGCGGCCGTGGTCCGACAGCTGCTTTAGCAGATGAGACATTACATAATGCTAGGAATTTCAGCTTGCATTTCTGTACGGGAGAGTTAAATGAACAAAAAGAAACAAGCAATAAACTGAATAGGATTATTCCTCGAAACCGTCCAGAAACAACGTTACGATTAGAGGAATTTACTGGTTCCTATTCTTCAGCCGCCCCCTGCGCGGCCGCGGTCGGATTGCTGCTCTAGCAGGTGCAACAGGACACAAGGCTAGGAATTTCAGCTTGGGACCCTTAACTGTTCCTCGTCCAAGTCTCGCGGTTCTGAAGTTTGGCTGACGTTCAGAAAGCAGAACGCGAGAAGGGAACGAACGAGTCCGAATGCCGTGCCAGCGTATCCGTTTCTCTCGGATTGGGTTCGCGCGTTGCGTTCTCTTGGCTTGTGTTCCCACGGGGCGGGTGCGAACTCTTGAGCACCGAGGTGCCAAATTGGGGCGGCTACGCGGTTCGGATTTCAGTCGAGCAGTCAACAAGAGCCGCACTTTCCCCTTAATTAACTCTTCCCGTTTGGCCACCTCTGTGCGCTGCCGCTCCGTGGAAACCTTCGCAGGTGGTTTGCGTGGCGCGTCACTAGCAATCGCTGAACCATTACAGGCAAAGTCGCTGGCGTTCGCCTCATCATCAGTTTGTAAAATTGCCTGTTCTAGCTCACCACCGTGAGAATTTATAAGGCTTACAGGGCCAAGTTTGCCCTCTTCACCCGCGTGCACTGCTGGCGCTGCGAATCCTGGAGCCTTCGAACTGGTGAGGACCTGTGCAGCGTTATCTCCAAAACTAAGGCCCTTTTCTTTGGGCAGCATATCCAAGCGATTTGGGAAAATCGAGGGATACTGCATAGGCAGGTTTTGGGAGACGGCTGCCTTGGTCAGACGCAGTTCGAGCAGGCTTTCGATCGCAACACGGGCAGTAAGTTGGTCGTGTTGGATACCTTTCCTATCCTTATACTGGCGGTACAGCAGGTCAGAACGGAGCTGGAAAGGTATGTTCTTCCGTGACACACCTATGTCACTTTGGTGACTCAAGTTGCATGGAGATTGGTCTTTCTCTTGCTCAGCGGTGAGCGTTTCTCTGTCCACACGAAGGATTTCGAGAAAGCCATCCGAGTGGGGTAACACAAGATTGGTATTCAATTCCTCACCTAGCTCCAGCTCATCACTTGCGCCTGATTCGGAAGACTCACTATAGCCTGCACTACTGTCGGTACTCTTTACCCCTGTGCTAGTAGTGAGTAAGTCCTGGGCTGGCTCGTCATTAGGTAGCGCGGAGCCGTCACAGCTTAAGTCGCCGGCGTTCGTCTCATCGTCTGTTTGTGACAAAGCCTGCTCTAGCTCATCACCGTGAGAATTTACAGGCTTCGGGCTTACAGGTTGAAGTTTGCCCTCTTCAACCACGTGCTCTGCTGGCGCCGCGACCTCACGAGCCTTCGAAATGGTAAGGACCTGCGCAGCGTTATCTCCAAAACAAAGGCCCTTTTCTTTGGGCAGCATACCCAAGCGATTTGAGAAAATCGAGGGTTGCTGCTTAGGCAGGTTTTGGGAGACGGCTGCCTCGGTCAGACGCACCTCGAGCGGGCTCTCGATCGTGACGCGGGCAATGGGCAAAGACACACTAGTTTCAGTGGAGCATAACTCATTTTCGGGTGTTCGGTCGCGAGCGGCTGTCGTTCCGTTATCGCTGAACTGATCTTTGTTTCCAGGCAGCGATGAGGAGCGTTCCTCGCTTACAGTAGAACTTTCATCTGTCGCTTTCAGCGCGCGACTGCTTTCTGGAGGACTACATCTCGGCGCTGCGCCTACACCTTTCTGAGTTGCAAGGGCAATCTCTGCGGCATCCCGCTTTTCAGCCAACGCTGCGCTTTGGCTTGGAGCGCCATAGTTGCTGTCAGGTGACTGACAACGACGCTCCGCGCCGCAGATTATCACATCAGCTTCCCGACTGCCACTGTTCTTCTGAGCAACTACAATGTGCGTAGCTGACCAAGCGGGGCTCTTTGGCTGGTCGCTGACGCACTGATGGGAGCACTGCCCGCTGCTATCACTTCGGCTTTTAGATACGGTCTGTACACGAATTCCGAAGTATCGGAAGAGGGCACTTTTCGCTTTGTCGTAGTTACTGGCATCCTCATCGGACAGTCGCGCTAATACGGCGCTGACATCGCAAGGAAGGATGGCCAGCAACATCATTGACCATTCGCCCTGATCTAGCTCCTCTTCCGTACATATCTGTTCAAAACTCGCGAGGAAAGTTCTGAAGCTCTCGCCTCTCTGAAAAGTCCTCAACCGATCTCGGGCCCTTTTCCGTCTGAGAAATTGAGTCGTGCGTATGAGCTCCTGCTGCTCTCGTTTACGTAGTTCCTCGAGCTCAGCGCGTCTCTTACGGCATTGCTCCTGCCATTCTTTTTCAACCCTCTCGACCTTCTCCTTGCGCTCTTTTTCAATCCTGTCAGCCTCCTTCTTAGCGGCTTCCTTGCGGTAAAGGCGTTCTTTTTCAACCCTGTCGGACTCCTCCTTGCGTTCTTTTTCAATCCTGTCGGACTCCTCCTTAGCGTTCCTGATTCCCTCCTGAATGACCTCCCAGGTCTCCAAAATTTTGTCTCCCTCCTTAGCACCACATTCCTTAATAGCCTCAATCAGCTGCGGCTTTCTGTGACTTTTCCTGGCCTCAATACCCAGCTTTTCACACAGCAACATCAACTCTGGCTTCTTTAGTTTGCCCAAATCCATGGCAACTTCCGAACGAGGACTTTCAAAATAAGCTGCTACGTGAAATGCTTAAGCGAGCACGTGCAGAAAAACAATCTACAGGTAGTGATAAATTTCCAGAGTTATCAAGCCTGGCAAATTCTTAAAGAAAGTCAAGCGCTGACAACTGCTGAAGCCAGGACCAAGCCTGGAAGATCCCGCCGCTGCCAACCAGTTGATATATTTTGCCGTGCTCGTAGCGTGTCCCACCAGGCATCGGATCCAGGATCACCGCCGCATTGCCGAAGGAGGAAGGAAACGTGGGCCGGAGACGGGGAGTAGGGGAAGTGAAGGAAAAACTGTATTTACATGGATACATGATTATTTACATTATTTACATAGAGCGGGACTGAGAATGGCTCTCAGTGGAAGGGGAACGTCTTCGTCAACCGTAGTCGACTGGAGCTAGCAGGCTTTTTCTCGGCCACACTCACGGCCGAGTTAAATATCGTTCGGTTTCCCCAGATCCCTGGCTGGGGAATAATGTTCGACGAGCACTGTCCATTCGGATGGACCGAAGGGGACGTTCTTGTTACCACCCACGGCTGGGCAGGTGCGGGCTTTTCCACTCTCTCGCAGCTGGGTCGATGAGAGGGGGAGATGCTGACTCATCCAGCCCTGCGGGAAAGGAATCTCCCGAAGTCTTCCAGCAGGTGAATGAACTTGCTTCCCCGCCGATTGCCCAGAACGTGAGTCGGGGACACAGAATTCTTCAATTAACCACCAGCGTGACCGGCGCCGGCACGTCGCCTCCGCTGTGGTCGCTCGGACAATACCTCCGGCGCGCCTCCGGCCTTCGCCGCTATAGTGGTCACCTCCGCTCAAGGAATTTCGCTGGGGTTACTGCTGACAATGGCCCTTGAAATTCCTGCTACACTAGTCCGCTGAGGCTCGGAGGGGCATTCCAAGCATCCCACTTCCCACCGCCGTCGCAAGGTTGTCGGCCTTGTTGATTGTTCACGGTAGCTGCTTGATCGGGCCCACGTGGTCAGAAGTGCGGTCACAACACCGTTCAATAGGTACATGATTCATTTTTTGTTAGGACATATCTGGAATTGTAGCAATCAAGCCGCACCTCACAAAGATCCGTCGTAGACTTCAATTTGACTTGAAGTCCCTCGCAGGTGCTCTTTGTCAAGAACATGTCCCTTCTAATGCTGCCACTTTCCAGCTCTCTTTCTCTGCTGTCAAAACAGTCAATGCCATGCTTGAGAACTGAGAGACCTCGACTCCTTCTTGTACCCCTTTTGCACAATTATCACTGCGTCTGGTCGCAAACAGCGACACAAAACTAGTTCCAGCAAACTTTGTTCGTGCACGGTGCCTATCACAACGTTAAAGCCGAAAGCCTAACGTCCACACCTTGTTATGTACTCTGACCACAATATATTCTTACACAGTGACTCTGGCAGTGCAGAACACTGAAAAACACAACCTGAAACGGCACCGAAAGCCGCGCATGCCGCTAAGCCGCGTCCACCGCTCCGCAAGCGAATGGACCCTGCTCCGCAGCGCCCCCGCGCCGCTGTGGTTGGCCCATGTACTAGAGGGCGAACAAGATCTGTGCGCGCACTCCGGCGTGGCGTGCGGTCAGTGTCAACACCTAATTCATTCTTACACCGTGGTCCAGCTGCGACAGGTGGCTTAATATGACTGGCTGCGTTAACCTGAAAAACTGAGATGAAGGAATTAAGCAACACGACGGAACGCAATACCGGGGTTCAGAAAAAAGGAAAAGAAATTGAAGGACAAAGTAAACGGGGGCGAGTTAGAGAAAGCGCGAAAGGCGGGGGGGGGGGGGGGTGAGTTATCCGGAACCCAAGGATTCCTGAGAAATGATACTAGGAGGTGCAGCGCATAAGGTAAAAGTAGAAAGATAAATTCAACAAAGAGAGGAAAAAAAGTAGGGGAAAAAGGTGATTGTAGGGGGAAGAGACGGGTTGGGTGAGAGAAACGATATAGTAGCGTTATATATACTGGGAAATGCTCTGGCATATGTGCAATACCTTTGTAAAGAATTACGCCAGTGCCGAAACGCACCTCAGAGGTAATAAGCATCTTGTGGTGATGTCGATGTCTGCTGTTTGTATGTTTATCGGTGCTTCGGTGCTTCGGTGTACCACTCGCAGTTTTTTTAAACGTATTGCTGCCTAGAGCAAAGTTTCCTGATTTTGCTGTCATATTATTTTACAAGCTATGGGTAAGGCTTCAAGAATGCGCACGGTGGTCTTAATTGCCTTTTTGGCCACAGAAGACGTGCCAAACCTTGTCAACCTCACGGTCGGTACTTCACAACCGCAAATCCTTGTGTTTTTCTTGTTTTTGTGGATTAGGTGGTCTTATTTGTCGTAGTTGGCAGCTGCACACTGCGCCCTGATGAAAACAAATATAGAAGCCCGTGGTCCTCTTGGTGTTTTGTTACTGGCGGGCAGCGGCGACATGGAATTGATGCTTTGCCACTCACCGTTTCCCTAAGTGTCGGCGGTACTTACACAGCATGAAATAAGCTCGTAAAGAAACGTCATCGAAATGAAAGTGCTTATACTTACTTAACGCTAAAACTTTCCACTCATATTCGACACATATTGGAGCACGTTGTACTTATTTATGCACCTTCTCATCAGCCGGTCGATTTGGTTCTACGATGGCTTTTTCTCACGCAAAAGAATCTATTCGCTTCGGCAGCGACAGGGGTGGAACCGCGTTGACTGCTTAAAGTATCCTTCTGGCCCGGATTGTGCTTTTTGCTTGTTTATGCGTTTATTTCCTGCGTTACATTTACATTCAATAGCCTTATACATGTCTTGTCCTGACCCAGCTGTTTCCGACAGCCGTTTTTACCGAAAGCGTGGCCCACGAGACACCCATACTGAGAAAGAAAGTAGAAAATGTTGTTCAAGCTTTCAACACGCAAGCATCTGGAACCGACAAAATTTTTTTTATTGTATTTTAACCTGCAGTTCTCGTCGTAAATTCATGTACTCTTTGCCGCGGACAATTCAATAAAGTGGGGCAAGTCGAAAAACGTCGCATAAAATTAATTTCTTCTGTTTTCATTTTAATTTGACGTTAAGCACGAAAGGAAAACATCAAAACGGTTATCTAGAAAATTCATCTGTATTAAAATTTTCTATCATACCAACCTAATTTTGGGTGGCTCAGTGGTTATGGTGCTCGGCTGCTGACCCAAAAGACGCGGGTTCGATCCCGGCCGCGGCGGCTAGAATTTCTTTGGAGGAGAAATTCTTGAGACCCGTGTACTGTGCGATGTCAGTGCACGTTAAAGAACTCCAGGTGGTCGAAATTTCCGGAGCCCTTCACTACGGCGTCTCTCATAGCCTGAGTCGCTTTGGGACGTTAAACCCTATAAACCAAACCAAACCAACCTAATTTTGAACCCGTGCGAATCTATTCGAACCGGAATGCAATGCTGCTCCCGAAGAGAACTCAGAACTGAACCAGAAAAACGTGAATCCAAACCCAAACCAGACGCTAAATATTCTGATTAAACGCCAGTGACGTCAGGTGGCGCCGCCTGACCAATGCAGTACAATGATACAGTGGGTACAAGCTTTCCCCTGCCTGCTGCTCTCCTTGCTCTGATCTGCTCTGCCACTGCTTGTGAGGACAAAATGTGGCCAAGACGTGCCTAAGACCTGCAGAGCTGGTTTCTCTGCCCCAGCGACAATGGGGCATGTCCATCAAATGCGTCATCACACTTATGCGTCACGAAACAACAGAGACGACCATATTGTCTATTATGTTGTCCAACGAGCCACGGAATTTAGTTTTAAAGCAGCAGTGGGGTCCCACTGCCGCATAATCTTGGCATACGAAAGCAAGATCTGGTCAAGAGGGAGGGCCAGACGGGCCAGGGAGGGTCAAGAGGGAGGGCTTCTGGATGCTGTGGTTGTAGGGGGAAGCATTAGCTTAGAACAGGCACACCAGGCCAAAGTCTCAAAATACATGCAAAAGAACCTTTTGGCCTACCTACCGCACTCCCACCCTCTAATGTCAAGTATAGCACTATACTATAGAGGTGTGCTTGCAAAATCTACGGTACAAACTCACCGCGACTTGTGCTTCGCGAAGAATCATTTTGATGCTGTCGATACTTTGCAGCATTGTAAATTTCACAAGCAAAAAGAGCAAGGCAGGCTGTGCAAAGAAGCACCAAAAGAGATTCGTTGCGTGTACTAGCAACGTTGTCTACCAGATTCCGGGAACACTGGCAAGTACTGCACGGAATTGACTGGCAGATGCCTCACTGACCGGCTGAAAGCACAGCAACGTGAGCAACACTACGGCCGGTCATCTCGGCGTTCAATGCAGAGACTGCACTGAAAGAAGAAAGAACGAAAATAAAAAACCACGTCAGCCCATTTTTAGCCAGGGGAAATCGTGACTGATAGTCGCATCAAAATCGCCAGAGAAATCACTGAAACGGAAGAGATCCACAAACACCAGGATCACTGTGGAAGCAATGTTTCAACAGCCCTGGCCGATAAGGAACTTCAGTTTTTAAGACGCAGATAAGGAAATTCACGCTCAGTTGGTCATGTGTTCTGCTGCCAGGTGAAGGTTTCTTGTTTTTATGTGCCATTCGTGTGTTTTTTTAGGCGTTTTTTTTAGATCGTATTGCCACAGCATTGCCACAGTAGATAGCCACAGTGAGATTGCCACAGTATTTAAGCCGTGGCCCACCCTCAATAAACCATCAGTTCTACGTTCAGTGCTGTGGCCGTGTGCTCGTCTTCTACTTGTGTTTCACACTCCGTCGATAATTATTTTAAACTCTGAATTATACGCTGCCTGCAGGGGGGTTCGAACTTTTGGTCATCAGCAACGTAAGATGATGTTCAAAAGGGACTGAAGATGGGGTACTCTCCTCTCCTCTGCCCCTTGGAATCACCGAAACCGGGGGTACTTCGCCACCAAAATCAGTAGGAATCCTTTCAATCTCGGATTGTACTTGTGTTTGTTCAAAATGAAAATTGCGGCACAACAGGGACGTGCAGAAGCTTGTTAAGCTAAATCGCTTGCAGATAGGACGATCATCTTTTCCTCGCACTCTTCTGCACCCCTTTGGCGGGTGCCGGGTTGGACCGTAAAAGAAATTTAGCCAAATGCCGCGTCTTGTAATTAGTGACGGCATATATTTATTAAAGAGTTTCCCGCTTCTCACTACCACTAGATTTTCGAACAATTAAGTGTTATTTATTTTTCTGCCCACACTAATTTCTGTCCCAACATTTAGGGGGCGGCGGAGCACTTTATTTTTATTTATTTTTTTTTTGCGCACACAAAACTCTGTCTCTACATTTTTCTTGTTCTTTTTTTATTTCCAATATCACCTATGTCCCTACGTGCTAAGCCTGTTATACCTAGTGGTGCATGCTGGTAGATATTTTTCTTGTTTCGTTATTTTAGTCCCCATTAAATCTATGTTCCTATCTACTATCTAGCGAAACCACAGCCAAGGGAACGGGCTTGGCAAAATCAGGTGGGAAAGAAGACCCTTTGAGCTTGACTCTCGTCTGACTCTGAGAAGAGACATGAAAGGTGTAGCGTAAGTGGAAGATATCAGGATACGGCCTCGCTTCGGCGCAGTCCTCGCGGCAGTCAAAGGGATACCACGCCAGTGAAACAGACCCGGGGTGCGGCCCAGGACTTAATACCCCGCCGTCTGTAGTGGATCGGCCTGTTGGTCCTTGAATAGGATGCTCTCCCAGCACAGTCCACCTGGGTGATGATGCGAATGCCTCAATCCAGGAGGAAGAACCAGAAAACCTATCTAGAAAACCAGTCAGGCTTAAAAGACTGCAGGCAGCGTTGAGAAGGAGTAATAGTTCTTCGGATGACTCGGAATCAGAACGGGAGTGGCTGAGGAGTCATATGTCGTGCCCGGACTGTGTTGGTGCTTTTATTACAAAAATTGGCCTCAGCGTACATAGAAGGCGGGAACACTAAGACGAATACAATGCGGACATCGTGACCACTAACCACTACAGCGCTACCTAGATAGTCAATGGAAGAGAATTAACTATTCGCTAAACATCAGGTTAGACTTCTCCGTGAGGGGGCCTATGATGTCAACGTTCGACTTCACCATTTCCACACCGCACCTCCGAATCCTTGATGTCTCACTGACCTAATAAGGCTTACCGGTAGATGAGGGAGAAGCTTCTTTGGTTACCGGAAGAAGAAAACCTTAAAATACTACAAGAACCGGAAGCCATGGATTGTTATGGTGCTTGCCCCGGTGAAGACGGAAACTGGCTAGCAAGGGTGCGTATGCCTTGGGACCTGTGCCGTGAACTTAAACGTTTAATATAGAAAGCCAGCCCAAGGGCCTACAACTGTGGTCTGTTATGAGACATTGCAAGAAGGTTTCTGGCAGGAGTAGGCGTCGCGGTCCAAAACTGCTATATTCGTCACACCTTTTTCCACAATGCTCCTGCGTCCGAGGGGCAGTGACGGTCCGCGTCTGCAAAACGAGGTAGTAGACGTAAGGGAAGAAGAAAAAAGTACACGCAAGTAGAAGATACGTACAGGAAAAATAGAAGGCAGTGTGCATATGGCCTACTGGAAGGTCCACCGGATCCAAAGTCGGAGACGTGGGCGCTTCTTAGATCACTAACAACAGATTGTAGAGGCGCCAGTGCAAGGGGTCACTGATGACCACCACGGAACTCTGCCCTGTCCACTGCAAGGCCTCTAACCTTTTAGACCAATCTCGAGACAAGAGCTGTGTAGAATTCCCTCACCTGAGATTAGCGCTAGGTCACGACGGATTGGAGGCTAAAGGATCTACGTTCAGCTCCGGTGCCGGAGCTGAAAGTGCTGCTGACTGTCATCATGTTCACCGGGGAGTCGTGTCTTTGTCTTCGAGGTTCCCGCACAGTTTGTATCCCTAAGAAGCCCTACGCACGTGTCCCGGTCGACGTTCGACCGATCACAGTGGCTAGGAAGACTACCACAAGATTATCGCCACTAGGCTGAAAGGAATAGTGCACCCCGACTTTCGTCAGAGAGCCTTCAGTGCTGTTGACGGGTGCCGTGAGAACGTTTATCTGCTGGCAAGTATACTTCATAAGGAAAATCGACTTTACTGACATATGCATATGGCCTCTATCGACGTTTCCAAGGCTTAAGAGTGCACTTTGTCTGGCCAGGGGGTCCTACATACTCAATAAAAAAACTGTGCAAAGAAAAGACACTGACGAGAAGAGCACAGGATGGGCGCACAAGGACGGGCTTGTGCTCTTCTCGTCCGGATCTTTTTTCGCGGATTTCTTTTTCTTAAGTAATTCAGGTTAGAAGGCTTTTGACGGGGTAACAACAGAGGCAGTTCTGTATCGACTTAGGTGAAAGAAGCTTGCAACACCGTTCATTCCGTACGTGCAGGACTTTTACAACAGAACAACAACCTTGCTGGTATGATGGGGAAACGAAGGTAGTCCAGCCAACCCGAGGTGTGATTCAGGGTGGCGCCTTGTTCCCCCTTCTTTTGAGTCTGGATTTAGACGAGTGATCAGAAAACTACCCACAAGAGATTGGCTTCAGAAGTGGATACATGGCTGTCAATGCAATGGCGTTTGCAGATGGCGTGGTGGCCCTGGCTTCAGCACCGCAAGGTTTGCAAGTCCAGCTGAATAGTCTACAAGGTTACCTCGGGTCCAAGGGCCTAGCGATTAACACCAGCAAAAGCATTACGCTGTCATTGGCCGCCGACGCTCATCGAAAAATTACCAAAGTTGACACCAACACAACCGTCCTGTTAGGTTAACATCAGATCCTAGCTGGTGATGCCACGACAAGTTGGAAATACCTGGGTCTTGGTTTTATGCCTGAGGGAATAGCCGAGGAATACATACAGCCTGAGATGAAATTTCCTATATAGAACGTGTCCAAGGCTTCCCTTACGCCACAACAGCGGTTGTCTACCAAAGCTATACCACAAAGTTGTGCTTGTACCGGCTTTAGGTAAAATGTTGATTAAGCTCGACAGGTCAGTCCACGCGCCAGTGAGTGGGGTGGTTACGGCTTTCTCACGACTTTAGTAGACGTTTCACGTCTGTGTCAAGAATATCGGTCAGGGGATCCCCAGGTTGCGGACAACAGTCTCCTATGCGAAGTGCCAACGATTAAAGGCGCTACAAGGCTCATCCAGTAAGGTATGCAAAACAAGGTAGTCTATGGATTATGGCCAGAACGACATGGAGATGGCAGAGAGGATGTGCATTTTCAGAGATGCTCCAATTCGAAACAAAATATGGCAAACAAAATCCTGGATGGCAGCCCAGCATGCTTCAAATGATGGGCGAGCTTTACGTCTGACCGCGAATGCCCTTGGCTCCTCCTCATGGTTTGCGACGGAGCATCACTACTTTCTGGACGAGATTTCGTCGACCTAGCGAAAATGCGTTTCAATGCTCTGCCAGTGCACGTAAGGACAAAACGTGGCCAAGGCGTGCCTGAGACCTGCAGAGCTGCTTGTTCTGCCCCAGAGGCACTGGAGCATGTCCAACAAATGTGCCACCGCAAATATGCGTCAAGAAACAAAAGACATACTATTGTCCAATATTCTGCCAAACGAGCCAGATAACTTGGTTTTGAAGCAGCAGTGGAGGCTCACTTCCGCACAAGTCTAGGCATCCGGAAATCAGATCTTTTCCTCACAAGGGAGCGCAAGTCAGTTCTCTTGGACGCTGATGTATTGGGGGGGGGGGGGGGGGGGGGGGATTACGTTACAGCAGGTGCACCAGGCCAAAGCTTCAAAATACATGTAAAAGGAACTTTTGGCCCAACTACCGGGTTCCCGCCCTCTTGTGTCAAGTATTGCACTAAGTTAAACAGGTGTGTGCGCAAATTCTACGGTAAGAACTCTCCGCGACCTGGGCTTCGCACACAACGACTTTAAACTCTTAAGTATACGCTGCCTGCGAGGTGGGGAGTCAGAACTTTGGTCATCATCAACATATGACGAACTCCAAGGGGACTGAAAACGTGGTTTCTTCTTCTCTTGTGTCCCTCCTAGCCAACTCACCCGAGGTACTACTGCCCAAAATTGAGTAGGGATCCGTTCAATCTTGTATACCACTCGTGTTTGCATCAAAATGAAAACTGCGGCGCAACAGGGGCGTGCAGAAGGGTGCTAAGCTAAATCGCTTGCAGATAGGGCGACCATCTTGCCCTCGCGCTCTTGATCGCCCCAGTGGCGGGTGGCGGGTTGTACCGCAAAAAAACAAAAACACACACAGCCAAATGCCTCGCGATGTATTTAGTGACGTGCATGAATGGATTAACGAGATTCCTTCTAAGCGGTGCGGGCTGGGCAACATTATTTTGCTTTCTTTTTTCTCTGCCCACACTAATATATGTCCCTATCTACTAGCCGCGATACTGTAGTGGTGCGGGGAGTCTGCTGTAATTAAAGCCATCTATATTCTGTCACTCTCTACTCACGGGCAGGGAGTAGAGAGAACTTTTTCATTCTTTTACAGTACCACAATAATATATGTCATTCTCTACTAAGACCGTTATACTTAGTGGCAGGTACAGGGACACTATTTTTCATTCTTTTATAATCCTACAATAATTCTGTCCCCGTCTACTGTGGTGTGGGAGAGTCCCAACCTAGGGTTTCAGTCTACTGTTTCCCTCTCTACTAACATCATCGGCGGCTCCCGGCTCTGCTGCAGTGAGATTTTGGGCTGTGCGGTTTTTGGAACTTTTCTATAGATCTTCAATAATATGAGCTTTGAACTTTTGGCACTCCTCTTTCATAACGTTCGATTACATCTGGCGTCAAACGTCTGCTGTTCGGACGGAATAGTTAAAAAGTTATGATTTTGTGCCCCCACCCATTGTGTGCCATGAGTGCCATGTTCTTGAGTTGAATTTGATCTTTTGGTGGCTTTCACTGCAAGGCAGCAAGACAAATTTATGCTAGTGAAATCTCTAACTTACACAGATCTGATAGCAATTTATTGAATTGTTCTACACGTAATTTTACAAAAGTTATTTGTGTTTCCGAGTTGTAAACAAGTTTGGCTGTCTTAAGCCTAATTGTCCACTTCGGCCGCGAATCAGACGTCCGCAAGGGGGTAATGTCGCTGAAGACAAAGCAAATCATATATTTTTGAAATCCTCAAGGAACAAGAAATCTTTCCAGACCAATTTCATTCTCACAGACCCATTTTTGACAAGTTATCGGACCATCGTGATCCTAGCGCCCCCCCCCCCCCCCTTCATGTAGAGCATGGGCGGTGTGGTCTGGCTGGCAGCCAGCTTGTATTTAGAGATCTGTACAACAACGAAGTGGTTTGGACCGAGAATAGTGCATATTTTTGAGATTGTCAAACAATAAGGAGCTTGCAGACACCAACATTAGTGCTCACGGCAGTTTTTTCGCCGAGATACCTGAGCATCGGGATTCCACCAGTTCCTCCCTACTCGAGAGGGGGGGACCAGGGCAGGGCGAGGTGACAAAGAAAAACCTCATACTTCGGAGGGTATTTGTGTCACAGTGAACTATAACAACCTGTTGAACAAGACAGAGCAAGAGCATTCTAGAAACGCAATTTGTTTCGTGATCGGATAAGTAGGTCGCGAATATGCAAATCCAGTAGTTAGTGGGGCATCACATGGCTGTCTGATTACGTGGTTGGCCGTACTGTGGGCATTTTGTTCCAAATGCGCTAGTTTTGGTGGAATGACCAAATAATTAGTTTTTTTTGGACTGAAAAAGATAGGAAAAAGCAGAGCAGATTCTAGAGACCTCTACCGAAAAATAAGATTGCCAGTCAGGAAAGAATACCCGCCAAATTTATCTGGAAACTTCCAAACATCGTTTCTTTGGAGATCCAGTGGCAGAAATAGGCAGGAAGAACAGGAACGACAAGAATGAAGAACAACTATGATGGCTGACAGGAATTTTAGAAACAAGTCAGACCATGAACAAACGCCGCTAGAAGGAATGACATAGACCCTTTCAAAAAGCCGCAGAGCAAGAGCGAGAAGAAAGCAAGTATACCAAGGAATCACAGCAAAGCAGGTACGATTCTGACACTGAGACTGAGTCCATTGGCTCAGAAGTGGAGAGGAGAGAACAACAAAAACAGAATAAGCCGTGAAGAAAATAGGAGGCAGCTACAGCATCTAAACATGAAGGCTACAGTGACAAGTAGGAATCCGAGTCAATGCTGACAAGATTAGCATAGATTAATAAGAATATCTTTAGCAGCCTGTTCAAGGTCTCAGAAATGACGCCAGGTGAAGAAAAAATAAGCATAGTCAGTGACAAAATTATCAATGAAGTTTGCAAACTGAATGCCTTGACGATGGAGGCTACGCACGAGAATGAGTTCTTCAGGGGCAGACTGGCGGAGTGCAAGGCTGAGATCGAATCCCCCGTTACTCAGAAGTTGTGAGGAAGACCATCGCCGAAGGACACGACGACGAGAAGGAGACGAAAGCAATTATCGTTACCTCAAAGAAAAGAAGGAAGATTCTTGAGAGCCTGAAGAATACAATAGACGTTAGGGACATAACAAGGAGACCAGGAAAGGAGGGAGTAGTGACTGCCTCCAGAGACGCCGCCTCCTTGGAAAATGTCAGAGAAGATTAGGAGTGAGAGTGGTCTGCATGATCGGCAGATCAAACACCCCAAAGGACGTAAACTGGAAATGAAAGCCGTGGGAGTCGACCAGGAGATGGAGGATGAAGAATTGATCACAATGATCATCTGCCAGAATAGTCTCCAATGTCAGGAAGAAGACACTGAGGTCAGAAGCAAATATAAAGGGCGGCACGGGAAAAATGTTATCATTGCAGTCAACAAGGAAGCCTATCAAGGCTTAAAAGACAAAACTCATGTCAACGTAGGTAGGGAGAGGTGCAGCCTTTAAGATAACATATTTGTAACAAGGTGCACCAAGTTCCCGTCTGTGGATCACGCAAGAAAGTACTGCAAACAACTAGAGATATGTGTTAACTGTTCAAGGACTGGGCACTCGGCGACGGCTTATCAGAGCGATGCTTTGTGCATAGCATGCTAGAATGAGGGCCGGTCGAGGGAGGAAAGCAGTGGTACTCTCCTGTCTGTCTACTGCGGGATACTTCATAGGAAAGTGCAAGAAGAGAAGACAAAGATTATCCAAAGGATGTTCTAAATCTTGCAATCACCTTTGCGGGAACGACCACTGATCTGCGGAAGAACAAAGACCGTACTACAACAACGCCAAATCAAAAATCACGAGAAGAACTAATAGAAGTTATCCAGGTTAATCTGGCGCAAAATATAAAGGCAAACCAGTCCCTGAGGGATTACAGTGAAGAATATCAGCACGATGCGGCTATTATGCCGGAACCCAACAGTCTGGATAATAGGATCATCTCATTTGCTATCAAACACAAAATATTAGCAATTAAGAAAACTCCAGACTGCAATAATAGTCTATGAAGACAATATATAAATTTTTTCATAACGATGGAAGAAAAACTAACTGTAGCAAAAGTTAAAAAAGGAGAAAAAAAATGTAGTCGTGAATGTGCATTGTCCGCCTAATGAAGACGTAAGAGCGTTACTGTTAAAAATAGAAATTGCAACGACACAATTATAAACAGAGAATGTTTTGGTCATGGGAGACTTTAATCTAAAAATGTGTTGTGTGGCAGCAAGAAGACGGACCAAAGGGGAGACGAGGTGTACGAATTAGCAATAAGAAATAACCTCATAATTGTAAATGATTCGAGCTCTCCACCAACATTCAAAACTACAACACCACAATGATTAATAGATTTAACTATGGTTAATCAAGGTTGAATGCAAGCATTCAACATTGGGAGTTGTTGAAACATGCAAACGACAGTGACCACAGATATCTTCAAACCTTAATAGGCAAGGTCGGAAAGTCTTTAAGGTTCTACATAACATTAAAGGGAGAACAAGAAATGCTTAAAAATTAAAGGAAGGTGAATCGTTTTTATGCGACACATGACCTAAATACACCAGAAGAAATAGAAACAGTAAGAAAGCAATTTTGCCAAAAATCAGGAAATTACATGAAAATTTAGAAGCAACCGGAATGAAAGTAAACAAACTAAATCCTTGGTGGAACACGGAATTGGAATTAGAATAGAAGAGAGTAAGAGCTATGAGAACTCCATATCAGAAGCTCACGAGAGTTAATGCAATTATTTAAATCACTATACTACAAATAACACACAATATATAAGAACATGTTGAGCGAAGCTCGAGAAAAAAGTTGGGATCAAGTATGCAGCAAGGTATCTAAAAATCCGTTTACCTTACCACACAAGATTACTATGGGCAGTTAAAAACTGCATACATTCTAGAAAAGATGAAAATAGTACAACTACGGTTGGAGAAACAGTGGAGTATATTTCAGAGTCCTTGTACGAAAACCAAATTAATGAAGAACAGCCAGATGAATCGTCTGGGGAAAGTGTAACAGAACCAGATAAGCTGTTTCCAGAAGCAGAATTTGGAAATGTGAGGAATTTAAGGAAGACTGTGGCCGTAGAGCCGGGTCACTTGAAAACAACATTCATTCAAGAGTTTATTGCGGCTCATAAAGGTTTCTTCTTTAAGTCATTCAGTGCCTGCCTAAATTCGGGCTGTATGCCTAGCCACTGGAAAGCGCGTAGAGTGATTTTAATCCCTAAGGCAGGAGCTAGAGATAAAGCAGGAATATAAAATTATCGACGAATTGCAGGCAACTCAATATTCGGCAAAATTCTAGAGAAATTGATAAAAGATCATTTATACTATTTTCTCACCAGTAGAAAATTATTCCCAAAATATCAATATGGGTTTCAATATAATAGGTCAACAACAAACGCATTGTTAGAATTAAAGAAAAGAATCGAACATGCGTCTTTAGACAAACTGGGAGCGGTAATAATTTGTTAGGATATTAAAACACTTTTAATTCAATGACACGTAAAATATTTGTAGAGAAATTGAAGGAAGTTAAATGCCACTCAAATTTAGTGAGAGTAACAAATTTAATACTGACTCTGAGAAAAATTATTTACGAATGTCAAGCAACATGTATCACAAAAAATCTGTCATCAGGCTCTCCACAGGGCTCTCCACTAAGCCTACTTTACGGGAACATAATTGTTTCAGGAATATTTAATGACTTTGTGGACGACTTAATAGTGGCATTAGAGTCCTGATCTTGACAACAAGCAGAAAAGTTGGCAAACACAACTCTTGATCTTATAGCAAAATGGGGAAAGAAAGGGCATTTGGAATTCAACCCGGAGAAGTCGAAGGTTATGCTTATTAGAAAATCTGTGGTAGCCGCCGTCCAATAATTGAAATAAACAACGAAAATTTTAAAATCACAAATGAGTTGAAGCTTTTGTAATATTTTTCGGTAACACAATGTCATTCCTGCCGCATTTAAAATTCATGAAAGAGAAAGTTCAGCTACTAACGGCTAATTTAGGAAAATTTTCAAGAGTGAACAAAGGAATGAAAGGACGGCACTTAAAGAAGTTTTGTGTTGTGTTGTGTTGGGTTTATTGGCACATAAGCAGCTAAGGCTATCATGCGCCAAGAACAAGGTAAAGAAGTTTGACACTTTGGGAATAAAAACAATAATATTGTATGAAGCCCTAGTATGATATTGCAATAAAGCCGCTACAAACCGAAAATTCGTCAGTACAACGAATTCCGTTGATCCGTATAACAAAGGCATATAGAACTACGGCAATAGTAACACTTAACGCAGTAGCTAATATACCTCTAGTGAAATTAAAAATTTAACTTGAAAGGAAGGAAACAAAACCTATCAGTTTAAGGATCAGATTTTTGTAGGAAAAGATATACAAATAAGTTTGATCTATGGGTGTATCATCTTGCAGAGAAATTAGCCTATGAATACACGGAAGATATTAACTCAGAAGTAGATCAGAAAAATTATACAGATGGTTCACAAACAGAAGAGAGCATAGGCGCAGCTTTCGTTGTGTTTGACGCGACGGGGGCACAGGTTGAAGCGTAGCAATTTAAGCTCTCTCCATACGCAAACAATTTTGATGAAGTTACGGAAATAACGAAGGCCATAAAATACGTGAACAAAGAGGAGATAAGGAAAAATCAAATACTTACAGATAGTCTTTCTACACTGAAGGCAATTAAAAATCCAAATAACTGAAATCCGGCAATTCAGTAAAAAGGAAAATCAGAACATCACTTTAACTTACATCAAAGGCTCCTTCGGACATAGAGGGAATGAAATACCAGACGCATTGGCCAAAGACGCTGCAAACGAAAGGAGAATAGATAAAAAATACCAATATCCAAGCAGTATATCAAGAAGCAGTTAACGCAGGTGATGTACGACAAATGGAATGACGTATGGAATCAAGAAGAGAAAAACAGGTAAACCTTTGAGTTGATTAGAAGTGTTAAGAACGTGCCACAGCACTTCCCAACCAATCACTACACATCGCAGGGAATTTCTTTCAATGGGAGATTCCCCTTTCACTCTCGCAGATTTAATTTACAAGGGTAGGCGTGCAGGCTAGTTGGTGAACCATGATTCTTTAAAACAGCGCAAAAGACAGGCACACAGATAGAAAAGACACACACAGCGCTGACTTACAACTAGGTTTATTCATGAAAACAGCATGTATATATACACATGGCAAGATGCGCGAAAGGCGGCAAAATGGTAAAATGCGCAAAAAAAGTTGAAAAAAAACTAATAACGTGTCGCGCGCTTTGCCAAGTACGCCCGTTCTTATTCAGATAGCGCAAGAGAAGGGGTGCTGACGCAAAGGTTACCCAGAGCAGATATCCTTTGGGGTTCAATTATTTCGCTCGTGGTTCGGTCCATGCTTCTTCTGAAAGTTCGGCACTGATGAAACATCGGTTTACACACTTCCTGATTTTTTTTGTGCATTCAGAGCAGTGAAGCGGCAGATTGCAGCATTTGGAGGTAGCCAAATCATTTTTATGTTCCCTTAATCTGTCGTTGAGGCAACTCCCTGTTTGTCCGACGTATATATTTTCCACAAGATAGCGGAAGTTCATAAACTATCCCTTCATTGCAATCTACATACCTGTTTTGATGATTTTTCTTGCATGCAACCATTGGCTTTGTCGCGGGACTACTCATGCGACTAAGGATGGAGAGCTTACACGGCGCGGAAAAGGCTACGCGAACGTCTGAACGCTGCGCTAGCTTCTTTAGGTTGTGCGAGAATGCATACATATAGGGAATTACTGCAGACTTTTTCTGCTTCCTTGATGACACTGTCTCGGGACTATGTTCGCCTTTTTGTTCGTGCTTGAGCAAGGCCTCTGCAACAGATATCTGTAAATGCTTCGGGTATATAGCCTGCTGACATTAGCCTGAACGACTGCCGAGCGAAACTGTAGTGTTGTAAGTGCTCACAAGATTTCTTCAGGGCGTTCTTGAAACATGAATTAACAATAGCTCTCTTAACCAGTTTGGAATGCGCTGATTGAAATTGAAGTAGTGGCTTGTTAGAACGGGGTTCATATGCCCAACAAAGGTAGTTGTCACTAAACACAATCTTTAGATCTAAAAAGCGAATTCTTCCATCTTCTGGAAGTTCGTGCGTCAGAGTTAGTGGTTTAAGACCCTCACGAAAAATGGTGAGTGTATTAAAAACGTCGTGCTCGTAAAATCCATAGCTGGCGTTAAAAATCACTAAAAAGTCATCTACAAATCTAAAAACTTTAAAAACATTGGTTCCTTCGAGACTGTCGCGCAGTAGTCGGTCATATTTGGCTAAAAGTAAATCACAAAGAATGGGAGCAATGCAGGAACCACTGCAAATTCGTTCTTTTTGGAGATAAAAGCAGTCTTCCCACTTCGCGAAAGTTGAATTTAGATAAAAAGTTAAAAGTTCTAAAAAAGCACCAACCGATATTCCTGCAGAATTCTGGAAAGCCACCACTCCAAGTTGATCAATGCACTCCTCAATGCACTATAACAATTTCTCCTTAGGGAGGGAATAATATAAGTCCTTAATGTCAATCGATATAGCACTCAGCCGCTTATCGCTACAGGAGTTCAGGAAGTCAATGACCTCGTCAGATTTCTTTAGCACGAAGGGATCGTTAACACACAAAAGGGCTAGTTTCTATTGCAAAAAGTGAGCTATCGATTTCTGCCATGATTCATTTTCGGATACTATTACACGGAAAGGGCATTCTGGTTTGTGAGTTTTTGCGGAAAAGAATAAATCTAAGTGGTCCTTATTGCTTTTTTTCAATTGATTTAACCCGATGTTGCAGGTTTAACCTGCCACATAATTTTTTTGCATTTGTTTTGAGCTTGAACAGCTTAACACCATCACGAGGTTGAAAAACTTCAGCAATTGCATCTTTAGCTTTGGAATAAAATGCTCCATAAAACAAAACAGTGAACCCACCCTCTTTGTCCGCTGGAACAACACAAAGAGAGTGTTCTTTCAGAAAGTTCACCACCCGACGCACAGGAGGACGAGAGAATGTCTAGATTTAATGTCTCGATATTAATTCAAATGTGCATAGCGAGAAAATGCGAGAAAATGTCAGCGAACAAGGTCCCAACTTTGGACACTCGTGTCTGCAAACATATTTTGTCGTCTTTAAAAATTACTAGAAAATCATCTACAAACCTAAACACAGCGGAGACCGCAAGCTCGGCACATCGATCCCGTAACTTAAGGACCACGGAAGCAAGATATATATCCCTCAGAATTGGTGCGACGCATGATCCTATACAAATGCCATTCCGTTGCGAGACGATGTGGCTGTCGAACAGCTCAAAGGTGAAGTTTAGGAAGGTTGAAAGCAATAACAAGAAACTGCCGACTGCCGCACCTGACGCATTTTGAGAGCGAACCACACCATGGGCCTCAATAGAATATGTGACGCTGTTCAGCAGGTGGTCATGCGGAATCGAATAATATGTCTTTTATATCCACGGATATGGCCGAGAACTTGCCGCTGTGCCTGTTATGCGGAATCGAATAATACAAGTCTTTTATATCCATGGATATGGCAGAGAACTTCTCGCTGTGCCTGTCTTTAATATATTCAATTACCTGCTCGGAACCTTGCACCTGATCTGGCGCGATTAGTATAATGAAGGGCTGTTATAGTGTGCGATGTAAGGCAATGGGGTGCTGTGAGGTGTAAAGTGTGTGATGTGTGGGGAAAAGTACAGTGAAGAACCGAAAGAAAGGCAGAGGAGGAAAGCAGATGGAAGACAAGACAAGGCCAGTCAAGAATAGTGAACACGAAGTGTGTAGTGCGATGAAGGATTGTGAAGTCTAAAAGAAAGCATATAAACGCCGCTGGTCATGCCAACCCGCTGTCTTTGCTGGGGACCGCTGATGATAGTACTAACTTGTTCTTTTTCCCCTTTTACACCCCTAGTCTTTCCCTCCAGCTTTCGTTCTTTCATTTTGTTTTGAAAAATCATTTTTGTACCGGACCATTTTTTTTTAATTTAATTCGATCTTTCATCACCCGCTATATATTAGCGGTGCGGGAGAGTCACAACCTAGGGTCTCAATCTACTCTCTCTGTCTGCCTTAGGCGGTGTGGGCGGGGCAAAATTATTTTTTCTTTCTTTTTCTCTGCCCACACTAATATATGTCCCTACATTTTTCAGGTCAATCCAGCTAAGTCAAACATGAACAATTGTCGCTTCTCTTTAAGACCGAAAACCTTGAA
Source organism: Amblyomma mixtum (assembly GCF_055824585.1). NCBI lineage: Eukaryota > Metazoa > Arthropoda > Arachnida > Ixodida > Ixodidae > Amblyomma > Amblyomma mixtum. Next base: position 340,150,077 of record NC_143014.1, on the reverse strand, counting down.
CACCCAAAATGGCTTGCTCACTAAAGGTAATCTAGATATATTTAGCACGTTCATTCAAAGCTATCCAACACCTAACAACTCGACGTTTTGCTACAGTACATAACATTCATTCAAGAGCCATATGCATTTAAAAATAATGTTATTGATTTTCTCCTTAAGCACTAAATCTTAGCAACCAATAGTAACCCTACAACAGCAACAGTAGTGCATAACGAGAGCACAACAGTCTTCCAAATAAAGACAACAAAAATACAGTAGCCATTAACATAAATTGGAAAGGAAAAGATTGTATGTATTAACTGTTACGCTTCTCCAACTCAGAATCTTGACAGTATACTAATTGAGATAGAAGGTATAATCGAGCGATATACATCAGAGAGTATTCATATTGTAGGAGGTTGTAATGCCAAAAACGTCATCTGAGGTGGCCAACCCAGATGACAAAGGCACACAAATGACTGAGTTTGTCAGGATAAATAAATCTTTTAAACCAACGAAGTTTCCTTGCAACATTTGAAAGGTCCACTCGGAGAAGCTGGATAGACTTAAGAGGAGCTTCATCTTAACATTACAAGTTTGGAAGTCCTGGAAGATTTTTCCAACAGCGAACATTGGTATGTGAGCAAAATGTTTGCAGAGCAAAAAACGCACCCTAGAAAAGACTCAAAAAATGGGGAAGTGCAAGGTATTCGAAATAGTGTGTAAGAATAGGTGGATGACAGGTATAGGAAAATCACGTATCAACTCGAAATAACATTTAGATCGAATAATTCAAAAATTTTACAATAAAGTCAATGACTGATCAAAACGTTTAAAACAAAACTAAAAAAACTAATCGCACTGTAGAATTGCGGACCCTGAACTCGAGATTTAAAGGAGAAAGGTAAACGCGCATCGAAGGAGATATGAAAGATCTAGTGCCAATATGAGGGAGTTTTGCAGAAACCTATATAAAAGAGCGGTTAAGAAATGCGACCAAAATTTTGCAGAAGCAAAAGACAAGTCGTGGAAGAAGTTCTGTGGAAATATGAAAACTAATCCTCTTACGCTTCCATATAAACTTTCAGCCAATAAAACCAAGAAAGCAGTTAATATTCCTAACATAACAACGTATCCCGGCATAACCGCGAAACCAGAAGAAGCAGCAGGAAAACCTAACGCCTACCACTTTTCATTCTTTCCTAGAACCATAGACGAGTGGAACACCTCACCATATGCAGTTGCTAACACGCCTTCTGTTGAAACTTTTGTAACAGCCGTGTCAACTGACCTACGATGCGGCAAGTACTTCTTCGCAACGGTTTTTCTTTGCCGTCGGCCTTTCTAAGTGTAGATCCTTTTTCTTTTTGTTGGTTGTGCGTATTCCCCCATTTCTGATTGTCAGTCACATGTTTTGTGTTTCTTTGCCGTTGTTAATTGCAGCGGGCTAATGCTTCAAGAACTATGTAGTCACTCCTGCTTTGGCTGCCAAGAGGCAGTTGGCGGAATAAAAATAAATAAATATAAAATACAGTTTGCATAGCCTTCACGAAACCTCAGATAACCCCCGACAAAGCTGATAAATGAAGTGTAGAAATGCATTAGACAGACCAGGATGAATCTGTTTTAGACATACATTTTTCAGAACCTGAAATTGATAGAATAGCACCAACCATTAAAACATTCTTATTTCCAGGACTAGATGGACTCCGAACACATTTCATTCAGGCTCCATACAGTAAACAGAATAATTTCTTTATTAACATATTATTATACGCTATCATCAAGAGCGCAACAAGCACGACTAAAATTTTTATTTCACCTGATGCACAACTACTACAAGATAGACGTATCAAAATACATATCTTTCTCGCAATCACGCCCCACGAGGCATGAACACGCACGCGCGATAACAGAATACTCATGCCATAATGACACGTTCGTGTGTTCGTACTTTCCCCTCGTGATCACAGAATGGAATCGCCTTGATCCCTCAATCATAACTGCAACCACATTATCTCAGTTCACGTCACGGATAGAATCCTTATCAATTAACTAATAATGCAGTTTCACTGACATACCCAACCGCCTCTAATTACTTCATTAGTTTGTTAATTAATCGTGAAGAAAGTCTTTTTTTCTGCTGCTGTGTTCCCATGTGCTCTAATTGAATTCCTTATGGCAATGCTCCACCCGAATCCTAGACATGTATTTTTCTTTTTCCTTGCTAATGTTTACCTTTTCTTTTATTTTGCTTGTTCCTTTCTGCTCACCTGTGTTTGATTAGTATTCACTTTTATTTTTTTGAATTCCAGAGTGCACTCCTCAAATTTTTATCATGATTGTCATTTTTGTTCGCCCACCTGCTATGGTCCCTGATGGGACTGACAGTACTGTAAATAAATAAATAAAATAAATAATACAGCACTGAGTGTGGGACACTTCCCCGTGACATGGAAATCATCGAAGCTAATTTTAATTTCTAACAGTAATGCAAGCAGTAAAATGTCACATGCATCTTCAGACCCATACGTCTCAATTCGATGTTTGGGAAAATACTGGAAAAACATCTTAATAACAGAACATATCATCTGGTAAAACACAATCTTCTACCAGACAGACAATACTGTCTCACGAACAGGACATCATCAACATGGTTTGCCGGGCTTAAGGTCCAAAAGCGACTCCAGCTATAAGGCACGCCGTAGTGAAGGGCTCCAGTAATTTCAACCACCTGGGGTTCTTTAATGTGCACTGGCATCGCACAGTACACGGGCCTCTAGAATTTCGCCTTCATCGCAATTCGCCCGCAGCGGCCACGATCGCACCCGCGCCTTTCTGGTCAGTAGCCGAGAACAGTAACCACTGAGCCACCGCGGCGGCGGAAACCAGCAGCAATGGCGCTAAACTATTTGAAACAGACCATTTCCAAAGAAATGGAAAGCTGTGGTGTGGCTTATTGGGGTTTAACGTCCCGAAGCAACTCAGGCTTTGAGGGACGCCGTAGTGAAGGGCTCGGGAAATTTCGACCACCTGGGGTTCTTTAACGTGCACTGACATCGCACAGCACACGGGCCTCTAGAATTTCGCCTTCATCGAAATTCAGCCGCCGCGGCCGGGACCGAACCCGTGTCTTTCGGATCAGCAGTCGAGCTCCGTAACCACTGAGCCACCGCGGCGGCGCAAAATGAAAACCCTGAAGAAGGTATTGGTTATATGTCTGAACATAACGAACACATCTAATCAAATTAATAGCGAGAACACAGTACCCCGTCTCAACAAGAAAAAGGCTCCAAGTTATATAAAGAACCTTATAGTAAATACGTTAAACAACAGAGACATAGTCTATGAAACAGATTCACACAGCGCTACGCAACGAGGACAAGAAGGAACAGGAAACATAGGACTTCTTGTCCTCGTTTCGTAGCGCTGTGTGAATCTATTTCTTAAAGCATGAACGAACTAGCCCACACCAGAATCCTTTTACATAGTCTATGACTTGCCAAATGTCGAACTAAATATCCTCTTCGCAAAGCATCCCCACAAGGATCTCCTCTAACTACATTATTGTAGAATCTTATAATTGCCGAACTTTTAACATCAAACACATCAGCGAACTATGAAATATAGGCGTTTGCGGACGACATAACAGTTGTACCAAGAGGATATTCAAGAGTTGAACTAGAAAAATACCAGAAAGAGGCCCCAGAAAATACCAAACTTGGCAATACAACAACAACATGAATTTAATCATGACAAATGTCAGTACTTATTAGTAGGAAAAAAGAACCTTGAAAAAAGAACCCTCCAATAAAGTTAAACTCCAGAAGTATTCAAAGTCAAAGACATAAGGATTCTGGGAGTAATTTTTGATGAGTCAAGGACCATCATTCGCCACCTTATAGGAGTATAATACTCGGCAATAATTATCTCTGATGTGTTCCTCATGTCCAGCGCTCTGCGAAGCTCATGTGCCGTTTACTTGACGACGACGGCGTTCACTGACTGCAGTTGATCTGGCGTGAACCTTAGTGACACATCGAGCTCGTACAGGAAAGGAATGTGCCCGACATGAAGGCAGAAAAGAGTGAATGGTGCAAGTAGAGTGCGGGTTTATGACACATTTTGATGAAACAAAAGACAGGCAAGCATTAAGGCTGATCCAGTACCACGTTCCTAATGCCCCGTGTAATTGCCATCCACGGCGATTACTCCTTGTAGGCGTCCTGGCACAGCGTGCTAACGAGCTGGCACCAACTCACTATCAGAGCGCATGCACTCCCATTCGTGGCTGAGGCGGGACCATAGCGCCTAGGCTGTTGTGGCGCCGAAACATGTCGAAGCGAGACACTTCATCAGAAGTCCCAAAAGTTTTCTATGATGTTTAAGTCCGCGCCGCTTGGCGGTCACTGCAACCGGTTCACGTCTCGAGAGTCTAAGAAGGACTCCACAATGTGAGCTGTGTGTACAGGGCTGCGGTCATGCTGCAGCCAGTACAGCCCGTCTGCGAATGGGCCGCCCAAAATGTAAGGCACACACATGACCTCTATGATGTCCCTGCATGCTGCCGCGTCGAAGCGCCCGTCAATGCGCACGAGGGGCCCAAGTCCATCCTTCGAGACGGCGCCCCAGACTGAGACGGTGCACCGGCCACTTCAAAGCACACTTTGCGTGTAACTCGGCAGATACCTGGTTGGAGGAAAGGAGGGAAGGTGGAAGCAGATGAGAATATTATTGAGCCAGCAGCTTGTAGGTCTGTATAACACGTACTGGCGGAGAACTTTTCTACGTGAAATTTGTCACAGGGAAGCAGCTAGAAAAGACATTTCACAGCTAGTTAAAAGTCATGTGTATGCATGGGAACATTGCAGCAATAAACCACTGTTAAGCTGTTATGGTCCAATATGTGTTGCAAGAAGTCAGGCAGGCAGTAACTATGAATCTGATGGAAGAACGCAAGATTTAAAATGTGGTTCACTGCATAAACACATTCGAAAAAAACTCAATATTTCGTGCCTTTTTAACGAATATAAAGGGCGGCTTTAAAAGTGTATACCAGAGAATATGTGGCTATTCTTGCCTACCTGCAACTGACCAGCCACCAGACGCGAAGCTCTTGGTCCCACTATGTGCTGAAAGTCGACTCGTCGGTGAAGACCACTTGAGACCAGTCGTCCACGGTCCACTGCTCCAGGGCCCGTGCAAACCCCAGCCTCTGTCGTCGCTGCTTGTCAGACAGATAGGGCTTCTGAGCCGCCACGCAGTTTTGAAGTCCGGTTTCCCTCAGTCTTCGCCTTATAGTGCACAAAGACACCTGAATCCCCAGCTCTTGTTGCCGTTCTCGGGCAGTGATGAAAGGATCGGCGAGTGCAGCAGCAACGATCAGCTGGTCTTGTTCCTCCTGTGTGGCTCTTCGACGACCGGAGCCCTCGGCGTCCGTTATTCTTCCGTTGTCTTCGCAGAACGCACAAATAGCGCGACTGACCGCGGATTTCCATCGGCCCGTGCGGCGGCATATTTCCCGCTGAGGCACTCCTTCGACAAAAAGACGCGCAATAAATCGTCTTTCCTCGGCAGGAACTGTCAGCGGCGTATTCGTAGATGCAGAAACGCATCAGAGGGACCCGCTTATTACCTCCCACTAACAATCCGCGGCCAATCACAAGGCTCCAGGTTTAGAACAACTGCTGAGGTCACTGTGTCGAAGGTTGGAAAGAAATGTCAGCACAAAAGCTCATGCGTAGCTGCTGATGCCGTATTAGTGACAGGTCCGTGCCGTTCGATGCCAGGACGCCTTCAAGTAATAATTGCAGTGGATGGGAATTTCACTGGACATTAGCAAAGTCGGACTGGGCTAGCAAAACATCCCCCCTCCCCCCCCTCTTCTTGGCCATCGCCTTTAGAAGGCTGCATGTCTACTTGTACATATTTTTGTTTCGCCGAAAGCGCCGTTTACATGCACATATTGCATGGCGCTCCACTTGCGCCATTGACCCTTTTCTGTTTGCGTCTCTGACACGCCTCTTTTCCGTACGGACTCGACTTCGATGTGTATGGCGCACTCCGGTTGACCCCACATTAAGTGCAATCAATGAATGCCGTCGACGTAAAGTTAACTGCGCATTAGTGTCGCTTAGTGCTGGACTCGCGTACACATCTGAGCGGATTATTTCCGAGTGTTAATTCACTTTCAAGGAATGTGTTTTTACTTCCTTGTAGCATCAATTAATCACACATTCCCTTGCTTTTTTGTTTAGTGTACCTGTATTTTTCGCGTAGGCCTTGGCATTCCCCCGTTGTTCACGTCCAGGAGCAGTTGTTTATCCTAGAATTCGGGGCTTTGTTCCTACTTAAGCGTGTGCGTGCTGGAAACAGAGGGCTACGCCTGTGAAGACCATGCACACGGATAAAAAAATTGCGAGGGCCATCTTACGTTATTACTCGGAAAACTTGCGCACTAAAACAAACGACTCGTCATTGCAAGCCTCTCCTCTTTCCCCAGAGTCGATCCTCCGCGAAAGCAGCAACTATCTGCTTCACCCATCGCAGCTGTTTGCGCAGACCTGGGTATCGATGTGGGTATCCCGCTCCAGTTTCTGGATCAACACTCTCAGAGAATTCTTATAAACTTCGAGTTATTGTTTTGTGCAGCCGATTTTTCTATTAAATTAATTATACGTCCCGGCTCCCGCCTTTTTCTTCTTTAACTCCCCTGCGAAAATAGGAAGAGTCAGCAACAACGAATATCAAGCAAACTAAACTAAAAGGAGGAGTTGCAGACGCCTTGCATATGATTGGTTTGTGCGCATGGCATTATCGAGTATTAGATTATAACGCAGTTATCAAAGGATAACAGTGCACGCAGCATATGGTAAAGAAGACTGGAGCGGGAGCTAGATCAACACTCTCAGAGAATTCTTATAAACTTCGAATTATTGTCTTGTGCAGCCGATTTCCCTATTAGGGCATGGAAGCACCGAAAGAATGGGAGGCTCACGCGCGCTCTTCTTCGTCATGCAGTTGCTCTTCTTTCCGGCTGCCGCCTGGGTGGACCATGGCCAAGTGCATCCTTTGAGCGCGCTCGCCATCAACGCCTGATTCAGGGGTATCCAGTATTGCCGCTCCACCAGGATGCGACTGGTCGACAACTTGCCGCCATGAACAGCTTCAACATTTCCGGCCTCATCACGTCCTGCCACAGTCTATCGCAGCCGCAGGATCATCGACAGTCCCAACTGTGCACCATATAAAAGCATGTGCTGCGCAGTCGCCGCTCGTAGGGCATGGAAGCACCGAAAGAATGGGAGGCTCACGCGCGCTCTTCTTCGTCATGCAGGTCAGTTACCAGTTCAAACTACCTTACCACTGCTTTAAGTCTGATGATGCCTTTATAGTCGTGCTTCCATGCCCTGGAGCCTTGTTTGAGCCTTTCTGTTCACTTTTATTGCTTTTGTGTGGGGACGTAGAGTGCAATCCGGGTCCTGATAAACAGGCTCTAGCAGAAATTCTTAATACACTCAAAGATGCATGCGAGCGCTCAATCAGGATGGAAACCGTGCAAAAATCGGTAGCCTAGACTGTGACTGAACTGAAAGACCAGCAGAGAATCGCTTTTCAAGCTATTTCCGACATAAAGACCCGGTTAGACGTTGTGGAAGGTCAACTTCAGTGCTTCAGCATTGGCAGGCCGATTTTAATGAGCTAAGCGATAAAGGTAACCGTCTTGAACTGGAAGCCTGCGCAATGCGCCACCGATTAGACGACGCAGAGGACCGTTATCGACGCGACAATCTGCTTTTTTACGGAATAAAAGACGATGAAAGTGAAGCGTACGCTTATTCTGAAGAGAAAGTTTTAGGGGTCATTGCCGATAAACTAAACCTCAGCTTAACAAGTGAAAGCATTTTACGTGCACACAGGATCGGTCGGTTTGTAGAAGGAAAAACAGGGCCGGTTATCGTCAAATTTGCTACCTATAAGCACAGAGAATCAGTTTTCGCAGAATGTACCATGTTAAAAGACACTGGCTTTGCTCTCAGTGAGGACTTACGCGTTGCCTCACGCAACATTCAAAAAAAGCCAAGAGAATACGGTAAAAGCCTGCATAAACCATATAAACTTGGGTATAAGAAACTGCATGTCAATGGAAAATGTTAGTTATAACGAAGTAGATGACATTGTTTTTGAAATCGCATCTTCGAATACTGCACCGATGACTGCTTCTGCATCACCTAGATTTCTTCATTCTGGACGCCAGCTACTGCCCGATAAGGATAAGAAATAGGAATGCGCGAGGAGAAGAGATGCCACATTATCGAAATCAGAATTTTGTGTTTGTTATACTAACATTCGCAGTATTTGTCGTAAGAAGGATGAATTATGCACCTTGATTAACGACCTCAAAGCAAACGTTATTGCATTAACTGAAACGTGGCTCAGCAGCAAAATATACAATTCTGAATTGTTTCATTGCGATAAAAAATATGTTGTCTGCCGCAGTGACCACACTCAAAGAACAGGTGGTGGTGTTTTGCTCGCAATTGACGAGCAGTTTAATTGTCACTGCATATCAATTGCGTGCTGCGTGAATTTAGGTTTCAAAAAAGTGATCATGGGCGTTTGCTATCGCTCCCCTTCTAGCGATATGTCATTCTGTGATAGCTTACATGACAGCCTGAATCGAATCACTGTTCGATATCCAAGCGCACAAATTCTACTTTTGGGGGACTTACACTATCCCAACATTATCTGGTCACACACGTTCCCTTTTTCTTACGCACCGAGCGCAGAAACTAACCAATTTATCACCATCTGCGCAGACTTTGGCTTGACACAAATCGTCACTTTACCCACACGTTACTCAAAATTCATCTTCTCTTCTAGATCTTGTATTAACGACTGCAGAAGATTTCACGTCACCTGTAATACATATATGTACCGTATTTTCCGGTGTATAAGACGCACCCCTGTATAAGACGCACATGCCATATACTCGTATGCAGGCTGTCATTGAAAAAGTTGGTATATAAGACGCACTGGTGTATAAGACGCACCCCAATTTAGCCAGTTAGGCTAGTGAGGCTTAATTAAACACGCTTGCGTGACCATCACGAAATTCACCGTACCGGTGAGAAATTCTTAAGCAAAGCTAAGTGATCGAAAAAGGCAACACTCACGCCATACCCGCCCACGTTTTAGAAAAAAGAAAGAACGAAAGAGCTCTACCATATGTCCATAACATTTTATTTCTACTTAAAACCTTCGAAGTCTTCATCTTCGAATAGCCTTAGTCGCTTTGGGACGTTAAACCCCATAAACCAAACCATAAACCAATCATCTTCGAATATTCTATCAAAACGTTCGCCCATTTCTGGAGGCAACGCGGCTGACACATTCTCTTCTCACTATACATACACGGAGCAAAGAAAGTTGCAAAGGGTGGCTAAGAAAGAACGCCGGCTTGTCTTGGCTTGTCCTGACAATGGTGAGAAGCGTGTTTGTCGCCATCTTTTGGCATTTCACATTACTTTTGCTTGGGGCCTCGGAAACGGTGCGTGTTTGTGATCCAGGAAGTTGTCATCACCGTCGTTTCATGATAAAGTTCACTTAAAAAAAGTGGCGCATGACGGTCCACGAATTGAAGTATTAACCGTGTTACAACCGCGTCATTGGTAGTGATATTTTTTCGGTGAAAAAAACTTGAACAAGAGCCTGAGTAATTTCTGAACTCGCAAAAACAGGAAAAATTAGCATATAAGACGCACCCTTGTATAGGACGCATCAGCAAAATTTTTGAAAATAAGCCGCGTCTTATACACTGGAAAATACGGTAATGATATAACTTATCACAAGGGCATCCTGGAAACAACTCAGCATTTATTCACGACGCAGTACAGATATATATACTGCCGCCAGTGACGTCATGCACTCAAATGACGGTCAATTCTTCCGCGATTGATAACGCGACCACGCGCTATAACACTTCCCTCCTTCTCACAACCAAAAAAGTTTATTTCGGGAAGTCCTCATGCTTGAAACGATCTGGAGGTTTTCGTGCACGAGAGCTTCGCCGAAGTGGTTGTTTTTCCGCTGTTGTGACTGGCGGAAGTGCCGTCTCGGCTGCTCGCGGAGACTTGAAACTCAGGTCTGCCGCAGGAACCGCCGATTCTATGTCAGGCGTTGCACCCGTCGCGTCTTGTACTGGCTCTGTGTTTGTCGGTGCAGTCACAAGCTCTTCCGGGACAGTCGAGGTTAACGGCACTTCCGCGGGGACGTCAGCGCATGGCGTTGGTCGTTGCTCCGGCAGCACTGGGCGCGCAGGACTCGAGATGGGATCTGCATGCCGAGGACGCAAGTGGTCGGCGTGCACAAAGCGAAGCTGGTTCCACACTTTCACCATGTAGGTCACCACACTCACCACTTGACACACGATGCCTTCTTCCCACGATACACGCTCACCACGCACTGATTTCACGAACACAGGGACCCCCACATCAAACACTCGCTCAGTCCCTCGCGTCACATCACGCTGTTCCTTCAAATGTGTCTGCTTATTTTGCATAAAATTGTGAAAGTCAGGTTTGAGTAGCGACAGCTTTGTGCGGGGACGGCGCTTCAAGAACAGCTCGGCGGGTGTGCGGCCAGTCACGCTGCTTGGAGTGTTGCGGTAGCTCATTAGGAAACTGTCAAGTCCCTCCTGGAGCGAACAGGGCACACTAGAAACCTCACATTCGAGCACCTGCTTAAGCAATTCTTTCTTTAGCGTTTGCACTGTGCGTTCCGCAGCGCCGTTTGACGCAGCATGGTAAGGAGGAGAACGGATGTGCTTGATTCCATTCCGAGACAAGAAATCGGCAAACTCCGAGGACATAAACTGAGGACCGTTATCGCTGACTAGGACGTCAGGCAAGCCGTACGCTGCAAAGATACTGCGGAGTTTGTCAATAGTTTTCGAGGTGGATGTTGAGGACATCGGGCACGCTTCGACCCACTTGGAAAATGCATCCACTAAGGCAAGAAACACGTGAGAGCCTTTGGAGGCAAAATCTACATGCACGCGGCCCCAACACTTTGCCGGATAGTTCCACGGCTGCAGTGGTACAGGCTGAGCGGCGGGTTGAACCGCCTGGCAGATTTTACACCTTGCTACGTGCTGCTCGATGGCCAGATCAATCCCAGGCTACCAAACGAAACTCCTAGCCAGCATCTTCATGCGACTGGCGCCTGGATGCTCCTCATGCAGCAAGTTCATCACTTTATCCCTCATTTCTTCCGGAATCACCACTCTAGCACTCCAGGTTACACAACCCTGTTCCAGTGAAAGTTCATCGCGACGCCTGTAATAGGCTCTAAGTTGTTCTGCATACTGCCTAGGCCAACCGTTCAGGGTGAACTCTTTTACACGAGACAAAGCCCAGTTTCGCCTTGTCGCTTTAGCAATGTCAGGGGCCGTTATCGGCAGGCATTGGAATACTGCGAGACACTCCCTTGGAACTTCCTCAGCTTTGACTGACAGTGGTAATCTGGAAAGTGCGTCGGCCACTTGTACATCTTTCCCCCGGCGGTACCGGAGGCGGTACTTGTATGCTGCCAGTATCATAGCCCATCGCTGCATTCGCGCTGCGGCTAACGTAGGCGTTGGCTTCTCCTGCCCTAAAATTCCTAGTAGTGGTTGGTGGTCTGTGTAGATCGTGAAAATCCTACCGTACAGATAGCGATGGAATCTTTTAAGCCCAAAGATCAAAGCTAATGCTCCGCGCTCGCACTGCGCGTACAGTCGCGGGTAAAAAAGATAAGCACACAGACGGAACACCAGAGCGCTGGAATGACAACGCGTGGCGCTGCGGGTGGCGAAGAGGCTGATAACGAGAGTGCCGGGCCGTTCCCATTCTACAGTATTAGGGGGGTTCAGCGGACTGCCACGGACAGCAGAATTGCTGGCTAAAAGCAGCGCTATCATCTATTGTTCTCACGAGTTGCTTTTGACAAACCATCGCGGACATAAAAAAAGAGTAATAAAAAGGAACCATCCTTGCTCATGATAACCGAGCCAAAATAAATGCTGCAAGCACAGTCACGCAGGGTCGGCACTTCTACGCTCGGGCGGTGCACGCTTGATAAAGCTTACATCCTGCCGTCCCCCCCTAGGCTGCAAACATTGAAACGGCCCGTTAGGCAGGTCTGCGTACCGCAGCGCTGGGTGGTGAGATATACGAATTCTAATCGCCAGTGATCTGTGCTAATATTTTCTGCACACGACTGTACTTTTGTTCGGCTGCTGTGAGCGTTCTGGACGCGAATGCTATCGGCCTTTCATCGCCGGCAGCCGTTTCATGGAAGACAACCGCCCCCAAGCCATACGCTGACGCGTCACAAAGCATCGCTATCGGCTTATCTACATCGTAGAACGTCAGTACCTGGCTGCTAGCGAGCAGCTCTTTAGTTGCGGTAAAAGCCTGACGGCATTCCTCTGTCCATGACCATTTTTGACCTTTCCTTAATAGCCGATACAGCGGCTCTGCGACGGTGGAACCATTCTTTAGGAATTTAGAATAGAAGTTCAGCATGCCTAAGTAAGCCCTTAGTTCTGTCACTGTGGTGGGTTCCGGTGCCTCCAAAATTGTCGTCTTTTTTGCGTCTGTGGGATAAATTCCTTCTGAGTTTACCGTGTGGCCCAAGTATGTCACGGCATTTTGAAAGAAACGGCACTGCGCTATTTTCAGCGTGATACCTTGCTCTTGCAACCTATCCAGGACACGTTCAAGGGTCTTTTGGCAGTCCGCCGTGTCGGACCCCGCCACGATTACATCATCAATGTAGCATCCGACGTTCGGAATGTCTTTCAAAACCACGTCCATCATGGATTGAAAAATCGCTGGTGCACTGGCCACACCATAGGGAAGGCGCTGAAACTCGAAAAGTCTCAAGCTGGTATTAATGGTCAAAAGTGGTCGTGACTCCGGTTTAAGAAGAACCTGCTGATACGCGGTAGATAGGTCAAGGACACAAAACACCTTGCCTCCCGCGATTTGCGAATACAGATCCTCTGGCCTGGGTAAGGGATAATGATCGGTTTTCATGACCGGGTTCACGGTCATTTTGTAATCGCCACACAATCTGAGGCTGCCGTCTTGTTTCGGAACAATAACTAACGGCGTTGCCCAGTCACTGTGCGCGACTTGGCCAAGAATTCCTTTTTCCACCATGCTGTTCAGCTGGTCTGTTACCTTCTCTCGAAGAGCGAAAGGAACGGGTCTCGCGCGGCAGAAAACTGGAGCGCAGCCAGTTCGCAACACTACCTGCGCTTCAAACTTCTGTATGGTAGCTAGGGCGTCGGTAAAAACGGAAGGATACTTCTTCTCCAGTGCTCGCACCCTATCTTCAGACGTAATTAGACCAATTTCAGGCCAGTCGAGCTTTAGGTATTCCAACCAATTTTGTCCCAGGAGCGCTGGAAGTCTCCTTCCGTTGTTCTTGACAATTATCAATGGTAAAGTGGCTCTTTGGTTCTTGTACCGAACAGATACCTCACACTGCCCCTTAAGACGCATTTGTTCTCCAGTGTACGTGCGGAGAGACATTTTAGAGGGTTGGCACTTTACATGCGGAAAAAGAGACTCGTATACACTCTCAGGGATAATTGTGACAGCCGCCCCGGTGTCAATCTGCATGCTTAAGTCTTTCCCTTCAACTTGCACATTCACTTCGTAACCTAAATGGTTGGAGTTTATGAAATGATAGACTTCCTGCTCATCGTCTTCATCAGAACACTCTAGGGCATTCGTTCTCCGGTAACGACTTTCCCCGTTCGGACACATTTTTTTCAGATGTCCTTCTCTTGAGCATTTCCGGCAAACAAAGTTTTTGTACCAACACGAGTCAGACGAATGTCCTTTGCCACACCTTCCGCATTTCTCTCTCTTCTGCCCTTGGCCGCGTTTCTCTTCTTTAGACCTCCATAGTGAACGTCTGCTGACCACGTTTAGCGACGCCTCTTGGCTTCTCGCTTCCATTAGCGCTGTGTTCCGTTCCGTTAGTTCTCTATCGAGTGCGACCTTGCAGGCGCCTTCAAACGTCAGGTTTTCCACGGCGAATAAGGCACGCTGACTCTCTTCATTTCGTATGCCTGCAACTAGCCGGTCGAGCAGGGCATCTTGCAAAAAATCGCCGTATTCGCACTTCCTCGCCAAATGCTTCAACTCGACTCTGAAGTCTTCCACGCCTTCATGCTCATTCTGAACACGCTGGTTAAATTTACAGCGCTCCGCTATCACTGAGCTCTTGGGGCTGTAATGGTCTTTCAACAACTTGGAAGCCTCGGCGCAAGGCTTCTCGCTTTGCGACGCCGGCACAACCAAGCTCTTCAAGACTTCGTACGCTTCCGGGCCGATTACTGTCAAAAATACTGCTCACTTCTTTTCGTCGCTTATGTCGTTCGCCAATATGAACTGCTCAAATCTTTCGAGGTATGATTCAATGTTCTGTGTTTTGGGGTCGAACTCTGCTATCCTTCCTACGCGTGACATTCCGTAGCCGAAAAGAAAACACAGTACTCATCAGCTCGGTTCCTTCCTTTGCGTGTGGAGAGAGAAGTTTATTTTTTTCTAAAGGAACAAAAATACGAAGCAAAACAGTTGAACTGAAGTCTGATCTTTCAAGCACATGCGCAGTGACGCAGCACTGAGCATGTCAGTATGGCAGTAAGAAAGCGGACACTCGACCGCCGCGCAGGACGATAAAGTATGTCGACCATTTGCGCAAGAACTCAGCCTCGCTCATTGACAGGGCGTCCACGCATGCTTGTTCAAAGAGGCGCGTGCGGAAGCGCTGCAACATTGGAAACATTGCTCTTTGCGGACGCCCATTTAAGGAAGCCGCTCCACGCTGACGCCACAAAACGAACATGCCGACACACAGGAGCATATTTTGAAACACTTCGGGAGAACTAGTGCGCGCTTCCAGGCGGGTTAAAAACATGCGTGACACTAATATTCAAAAGGTGCGCGCAACTACACACTCAAACATTGCGTGCTGCAAAGTTTCAAGGAGACCGCACTGCGGGCATCGGGCGGAGGGCGCCACGCCCCACGCCGCAAGGCGATCTCTTGTGGGCAGGACCCGCCAGCCTCGCAGCCAGCCGAAGTCCCTGACATCTGCAGGAAGCGCAGCTGAGGTCAGTTGGCGCCAGCGTGCCCGTCTCGTTTTCTGGAGTTGTTCGCGGGTCAGCGCAGCGACCGTTAGTGCTTCACACATCCTGGAGGGCGGGATTTCATCAACATCCAGATCGGGCACGCTGGCAGTCAACGACATGCGTAATGCGTAATGGACAACACAGCGCTGAACTAGCAACTGACATTTATTTGGCACGCTGCGCGTATACATTCAGGCACCAAAATAGAAAACAACGCATAGAGCAATTCATGCACCAGGATCCCTGCAAGCAAACACAAACTAAGAAGTGCGATTCAGGAAGCGAAGTTCTTTTTGTGATAAAGACACTGATGCAGCACTTACACATGTATCACCATACTTCTTGATATTCGAAGGCTCGATAATTTCCCGGCAAAGCTGGTCTTTGTTCCTAGCAACAACTCGGCAAAAATTAAACTGTGGGGTGCAATCACATTCACGGCAATGCATGCTAAGGTTACGAGACTCTTTGTTATCTACATGGTTGCGGTGCTGCCTGAGCCTATCATTAGAGTAGTCCGCTTTGGTCGGCGCTTCTCCGTCCTGTTTCAGTGGTCGTTTGACGCTGCCACACGTCGATAATCCCAGGCGTCGGTCAATGGTCAGGAACGATGTCCCGGAGTACGTACTTCGCTAACGGCTTCGAGTGCCAAACGAAAGCTGCTCTTGCCGTTCGTTTCCGTGCCTGCACTGCCGACCAGGCGCCTGTTGCTGCATGCCTACGCGGGACGTAGACACCCTCGTCGCCAAATGATATAACTTATCACATGGGCATCCTGGAAACAACTCAGCATTTATTCACTACGCAGTACAGATATATATACTGCCGCCAGTGACGTCATGCACTCAAATGACGGTCAATGCTTCCGCGACTGATAACGCGACCACGCGCTATAACAGCTATCGCTTCCCTTCTAGCGATATGTCATTCTGTGATAGCTTACATGACAGCCTAAATCGAATCACTGTTCGATATCCCAGCGCACAAATTCTACTTTTGGGGGACTTCAACTATCCCAACATTATCTGGTCACACACGTTCCCTTTTTCTTACGCACCGAGCGCAGAAACTAACCAATTTATCACCATCTGCGCAGACTTTGGCTTGACACAAATCGTCACTTTACCCACACATGTTACTCAAAATTCATCTTCTCTTCTAGATCTTGTATTAACGACTGCAGAAGACTGCACGTCACCTGTAATACATATGCCTAGCCTGAGCGACCACGATGTATTACATTTCACGTTAACTCATGAACACGCACCTTCATCAAACCGCTCCAAAAATATTAGAGACTACAACAAGGCTAATTTTTTTGCTATTAATGACGAACTGAGCTCTTTTCTAGACATATTCTTACCTAATTACCTCGAGCGCTCGGTGGAAACTAACTGGTGCATGCTCCGAAATAAGGTATCTGAATTGATTAAGCGACATATTCCTCTTCGGCGCGTCTACTCGAATAACCAAGCTCCATGGTATAATCGATATTTAAACCGCCGTTCTAACAAAAAGAAAATACTTTTTCGAACTGCTAGGTATTCATTAAAACCTGAGCGATGGACTGCATATAAATCAGCTGCCTTAGCCTATTCCCGTGCACTAAAGGCTACTAAATTTTCTTTTTTTAATGTAACCCTCCCGAACATCTTAAAGTCTAATCCTAAACGCTTCTGGAGCATAATAAAACCTAGCACTAACGACAAAGTGTCATTACTTTCAGCAACTGGAAATCCCATTTCGGACCATCTTTGTGCCACTTCACTAAATGACTCTTTTGTCCAGTCATTTTCTTCCTCATCCGTTGATCGCCACCATCCCAAACTCCAATCGTGTAACTACTACTGTATGGATCCAATTGTGTTTGACGCTCATGGCATTATACCACTCATTAATAATTTAAAACAAACATCTTCTAGCGGAATCGATGGCATTAATAGCAAATTTCTTCGGAATACTGTTGAATATACCTCTATCATTTTGGAAAGCATATTCTCACAGTCGTACCATGATGGCGTACTACCCGAGGACTGGAAAACTGCCAAGGTCATACCTGTACATAAAGCCGGAGACAAACAGAACCCGTCTAACTATCGACCCATCTCTCTCACATCAATACCGTGCAAAATAATGGAACATATAATTTTCACTCACTTTGTTAATTTTCTTGAAGATAATAGCTTCTTTTCTCTGACTCAGCATGGCTTTCGGAAAGGTTTCTCGTGTGAAACTCAATTACTTTCCTTTACTAATGATCTGCACTTCTATTTAGACTCCGCGTTTTCCACAGACTGCATATTTCTCGACTTCGCTAAGGCATTCGATAAAGTTAACCATTCACTACTTCTATATAAACTCAGCATTCTAAATATTTACCCTTCTGTCCTGAACTGTCTAAATATGGACCCTTCTGTTTTTTCTCGCCTTCAGTTCGTGCATGCTAATGACACTAATTCTTCTACCGTGCCAGTTCGTTCTGGGGTTCCTCAAGGATCTGTCCTTGGCCCTTCACTGTTCCTGATTTATATTAATGATCTGCCTGCTACTGTTAACTCTAGGATTTGTTTGTTTGCCGACGACTGCGTGATTTACCGTAAAATAACTAACGATTCCGATATTCGCTCTCTCCAGGTCGATCTTAATAACATACTAGGCTGGTGTCGTAATTGGAAAATGGAACTAAATATTTAAAAAAATGCAAATCTAAGAGAGTTCCACGTTCAAATACTACTTGCCCTCCTTATTTTCTTCACAGTCATCCCCTTGAAAGTGTAAGATCGTACCGGTATCTTGGCATACATATAACTCACACCCTGTCCTCGAAACTTCATATAGAACATATAGCATCTAAAGCAAACAAAACGCTAGGTTATCTTCGAAGAAATTTTACACTTGCTCCATCTTCGTTAAAATCATTATTATACACGACCTACGTACGACCGCAAATGGAATACGCTTCATCCATATGGGATGCTGGACAGGTCTCACTGACACAGGTTCTGGAAACTGTCCAGAATCGTGCAACTAGATTCATTTTAGGCAATTACCATCGTACATCTAGCGTCACCCAAATGAAAAGGTCTTTAAACCTCCTGCCCCTAGCTATCCGCCGTAAGCACTTCCGCATCTGCCTATTCCATAAGATTTTCTACTCCAATTTTCAACTTCGCTCTCGATGGATTCAACCGACACCGTTCATTTCTCACCGTCGTGATCATTAACACAAGGTCACAGTGCCTCATTGTAACACAGTGACATGTGCGCAATCATATTTTCCGCTAACCTCTAAAGAATGGAATTCCCTACCCGCATCATTAACTAGCATAACTGATTCAACTCAATTTAGAAGAATACTTACCATTCTGATTACATAGTGATCGCTTTTGTATTTTATTGTAGTGTTGTGTTCTCCACCTACTAGTATTGTTCTTAAACTATTTTATTAATCTGTTCCGAGTTAATTTTGCTCACTTCTTTTTATCTTGCCTCAGTTGTTCTATAGTTTTGTATGAATTGTGCTTTGTTTATTTTTTTTGTTATCAAATGCCCTTCCCCTCAGAAATGTACTTTGTACCCTGAGGGTATCACAACTAAATAAATAAATAAATTAATTAATTATACGTCCCGCCTCCCGCCTTTTTCTTCTTTAACTCCCCTGCGAAAATAGGAAGAGTCAGCAACAACGAATATCAAGGAAACTAAACTAAAAGGAGGAGTTGCAGACGCCTTGCATATGGTTGGTTTGTGCGTATGGCATTATCGAGTATTAGTTTATAACGCAGTTGTCAAAGGATAACAGTGCACACAACATATGGTAAATAAGACTGGAGCTTTTTCTGCCATTTATCGGTACGTTGTCTGGATTTCCTATTGTGCGGTGGAATCTTGGTGATTCTAGCTTGTGGTTTGCTCAAAATGGCACCTCAGTGTCATCAATACCACGCTTATTTCAGTGGGAGAATACTTGCAGGAATTAGAATGCACAAGCATAACTGCAGCTGATTTCAAATTTCGCACCACACCTCGCCTGTGGGGCCTGCTTCGGCTAGTGAAGCACAACAGTGCAGTGGCTTGCCTCTGGCCAAACCAACGTTTTTAGATCCCTTTCAGTTTGAAAGCTGCGGTGCGCGGATTGTCGCCTTTCCGTTTCCTTCCGTGCGGTGGCGCTCGCCACGCTGTTTGCCCGACCAGCGTGGCCCTTCGCGTCTACGCCATGGTCACCGCCGCCTGATTTGGAGCAGCCAGCAGATATCAGCATGGAAGATATCAGCTGTCCTGTGCCAGTTGTTGGCAGTGACGCTTATCTTACAGTATAAAAAAGCTTCAAGCAAGGGTGCTTAAAGCATCCCACCAAAAAGATGCTAGAGTTTACCAACATTGTAAACAAAGCAATCCCGATTTCTTTGAAGGAAGGTCCCGTTTTTGAAAGGGACGTTTTTTGGGAGCTGCTAGACGAGCTTGAATTGCAAAACCTTGTTCGGCTTGGATGTGCAGAGCATATGGCCACTTTTACATGCCAAGTGCTGCATTTTGTCATAGTGACACGCATCCACTTCTAGGCGAGAGACGTGAACCGTCGGCTAGAGAACAGAGAAATATTGTCATTGCAAATAAAAAAGCTCGCCTTCAAGTAGCCATTCCCTCCGTGCTTCCGACTTAGTGTGTCTGCATTTAATGCTTGTCTGTGTTCAATCAAAATCAAAAAAATCAAAAATTTATTTTCAACATTACAATGTTGATGGCTTCCGTGACAAAAAGCTGTGAGGACAGCTTGACTAGGTCAGGGAACCATTTTGGCAGCAGCGACTTCATATACACTTCAATAATTCAAATACAAATGAAATGTGCAACAGAATACATACATTGTCTTACTGAGTACAATAGTTAAAATGCAAGTGAATATTGTAATGGAATACACGGACTTCATTCATCAACTTAACTACGCCACAAAAGAACAATGTGCCCTACAATAAAACTACGCAACAAACGAATAAAAATTAGTACCATAAAGCGTTTTACCCATGAGATCCCGATGAGAAGGCAAACACACACACACTCACTCTGTATGCCCAATTTCACAACTACCACTCAAAATCATATAACAGTCTTAGAAAAATTGCCCAGAAACAAACATGCTGCGCAATGCGGTGCGCGTTAGGGCAATGGAACCAGAAAATTGTGTTTTAATCTTGTTTAATAGAAATGGTACGTTGTACGTTAATGTTTGCAGAAGATAATTAGTGCGTGGCCGCGGTACATACCATTCCTCAGACGCTCTGGTTCGATATGTGCGAGTTTGCAAAGTAAGAGTACACAGCTCCTTCAGGAACTGCTGGTAAGATACACTTGAGAAGTACAGCAGGTATAGTAGACGGTAATCGTAAATCTGTTGTATACTGACCAACTTGAACTGAGTAAAGAGGTCATGAGTGTGGTGAAAGTATGAAACATTAGCAATGCAACGAACAGCTTTCTTTTCGAGCCTATGTAGTATAGTTATGTTTTTTTTAGTAGTCGTGGCCCAAATTAACGTGCAGTAGTTAATGTGGGACCGAAAGACGGAGTGAAAAACTTGAAGTTTAATGTTAGTTGGAAAAATATCTCGAGATCGACGTATTAAGCCAACAGCGGAAGAGAGTTTTTTCACCAGTTGCTGTATATGCGCATCCCAAGTCATACGGTGCGATAGTACCACTCCTAAAACCTTGTGCTCTTTGACTATATCGATTGTAGAGCTGCCCAAGCGGAGCCCGCCAATCAAACTTACTGGTTTGTTTTTTGAAGCAAACAGAATGGCTTTTGATTTTTTAGGATTTATTCTTAAACAGTTTTTGCTCGACCAATCAAGCAATTTGCAGAGAGTTTCATTAGCGGTATGCAGTAGGTGAAAACTATTATCTGATGTGAAAAACAAGCTGGTATCATCAGCGTACAAAACAAACTTGACATGCTTATCAATACGAACCACATCGTTCACATAGATATTAAACAAAAACGGTCCCAAAACGCTGCCTTGAGGGACGCCGCATGGTATTTCTTTAAAGGACGACAGACTGCCATCGATAACTACAGACTGCATGCGTGTTGCAAGGTATGACTTTAAGAGTGAATGGGGTATGCCCCGAATGCCATAGTGATACAGTTTATTAAGGAGAACAGTATGGTTGAGGCAGTCGAAAGCTTTGCTATAATCTACAAACACCCCAAGCGTTAGTTTATTTGCATCCATGTTTTTGAGTATCAATTCCTTTTGAATCAAAAGGGCAGACTCGGTAGAGCACCCTTTTCTGAACCCATGCTGACATTCAGAAAGAAGTTTATGCTTGGTAAAAAAGGGGTCGAGACGAGACAGAATAACTTTTTCAAGACCTTTTGAAAACACTGGGAGAACTGACACTGGTCGGTAGTTGGCAGCATCATTTTTGTCGCCACCTTTATATATAACTGAAACTTTTGCGCGTTTCATGTTTAGTGGAAAAAAACCCGTCTCCAAAGCAAGGTTATAAATGTGTACGAGGGCTGGACAGATGACGTCGAGGACGTATTTGACCGGTCGGACCTGGATATTATCTATGTCAAGGCTTTTACTGTTCTTTAGTGACGTAAATATGTTGTAAACCTCAGCTGTATTAGTTGGCACCATAAAAACAGTGTTCAAGAGGTTGTCGTGAAATTAATTGAAATGAAATTAACATTCTAAAAATGAAAGTGCAGTACGCTGCTACTGTCTGTGCTATCATTGCAAATAAAAAGCTCTTCTATAGTTATTCCCTCCCTGCATCCAGCTAAGTGTGTCTGCATTTATACTTGTGTTCTCTGAAGTTGGAATTCTAAAGAACGTGAAAAATGCTGCTCGCATGTGCGGTGCTTCGTTGATAATATAGCCCGGAATTTCGTGACTGATCTAGAAGCGGAACATCGCTAGTTTTATCCTTTCATTAATGTTTCGTGCATTCTCCCGAAGAAATATTGATAGCTCTACTCCAACATACGCATATCATCAGCGCTAAACGTCGCAAACGTGATGCGATAAAGCGCAATGCAAACGATTGGTTTTTTGCGAACTGGCATCAGCCTGCTCTTTATCTCACCCTTACTAGCCAGGTGAAACATTTCTTTAACCATGAGGCTGAAGTTTCAACGTGACAGCTCCAAAAGTACAGCAAATTTGAGTTCGACGTGTTCGCTCCCAATGTTATCGCGGATGAGAACAGGCTGTCACAGCAACTGCCAAGCGCGAGCGCTCCGGCGCCTCCGGGCCGACAGCGACAGCAGCGCCGCGTGGTGAGTGGAAGCGGACGGGGGCCGCTTTCTCGGGCGCGGCGCGGAGGAGCTTGCAAACTGAAAGGGATCTAAAAACGTTGGGCCAAACAGCAAGCATGTGTGCGCCAGTAACTGTGGCAACCAGTCATACTGAGCGCTATAAGTGCACTATTATCAATGTGCTGGTGGTGCTGCATACATGCACAGCTTGCCATTATCTGCCCTGCTCATCTGCTATCAGCACACGCTGCTTATCACCAGCCCTGTTCCAGCTGTGCATGTGTCACACACGCTGCCTTTTCACCTACATTGCAAAGTCGGGCAATCATGGTAGCGTTCGTTGCTCTTTCTTTCCTCAATACTTGCTGCAGCGCTGCTCTCGTTGAAAGCCATGGGGAAATGTCTGACGAGATGCACCGATGTGTTGCTGGCAGTGGCAGGTCCCTTACTACCACTTGCTCTTATTGATGAGAGGCCGTGCACTGTCAACAGCAAATTGCGGGATCACCAGCGCGTGGCGGAGCGACGCAAAATTCAGGAGGGCACTTTGTCGACCTAAACTGCGATGAGGCGAAAGCCTTAAGCGCGATGTTGCTGCTCGTGTCACTGATGTGTGGTTAAGATGTTAAGCTTCGCCTCCAAGAGCGGAACGCGACAGCGTCTTGCAACGCTTCCACGGAGTCCATGCATAGAACGCCATCGCCCGTTCGATTCTACGCCTTGCTCGTCGGTAAATTTGTTTTTGAGGAAAGGAAATGTATCTGTCTCTCATATCTCGGTGGACACCTAAACGTCGCCGTAACGGGAAGGGAGGAAGATGGGAGTGAACGAAGACATCGTATTCACTAGACGCGCCTTTGTTGATTCCAAACCGTCGAGCTGGCATGGCGTAGTGGTAGCCTGCTCGTCTCACACTCCGGAGACGTGGGCTCGATTCCCGAGCACGGCCAATTTTCGACTCGGTTTTATTCATCTATCTGGTCATACTAGAAAGGTTAAGTAGGCGAAATGGTTAATTAAGCAATCATCTAAACTTAGTCCCACTTACTTGGAGCATCACTATGTAATCCCTTTAAGTGGTTGCATTCGTTACTAGCGAAAGTACAATTGGCCGCGTTTGAAATTCGCGCACTGTGACGTCACGACTGTTTTGACCAACTGAAAAGCGTGACATTTCTGTCCACAACTGCTGCTTACAACGATGAGGCATTAAAGGCTTCCGCCTTAAAACTGCAATCCAGTGCCATCTGCCGCCTCCAAGCTCCCTTCCCTCCAGTCGAGGGCCACGGAAATTGCATTTGAGGCACCGTTTGCGCATGCTTATCCTTTTTCGCTATCGAGCATGCCTTGACGCTTCCTTCCCCGTGACGCGCTTATCAGACTCACGGAAGCCTCTGAGGCGCTGTGTGACGTTCGCAGCCAGTCCTACTTAGGCTCGCGCGAGGGATCGGACTACTGTTCACCATCGCAGCAGCCGAAACAGACGCGCAACGATGGTGACACAACGATTCATTGCCAGCAGCGAGTGGCAAAAGCGGATCCTAGCGAAGAACGCGATGAGACATGCCTGATAACAAAGAAAGGACAGGCATGCACAAATAATGGTTAACGCGGAAGTGCTGCTAGCCTCGACATCGGTAGTAATCACGGCAGATGGCGCTGGATTGCACTTTTGCGTTGCTCCGCCATGGGCTAGAGATCCCGCAGACTTTTACTGCTGACAGTAGACGCGAAAATGCCAGACCTGTGCAGATATGTCTGCAGTGAGGTTATCAGCACAGTGTGTCCATCACCTTCCGTTACTGATCAGGCTTGCTTTCGTACGAACTTTATAATTCCAAGAATTGTAATTCCCTGTCAGGTTTCAGTTGTCTAGATTCAACTGTAGATTTTTTCACGAAATCAGTTATGTCGTATCTACTTTGCATTTGCAGGCATTCAAAACAGCGTAGGGCTTCAACCAGAAGGTTCTTGATTGTGTGAAGTTAAAGGTCACTCAACTAGATGACACGAAAAGGCATGGCGGCTCAGTAGTGGATGAAATCAAACCTTCGACTCATCTGGACTTCAAGTCATCAAAGGAAATTGAAGGCTTCATCGATTTAGGGCCATTTACTGAAGAGAAGGAGAGATACACAAAGGCTGACCATGGCCTGGTTGTTATGTTTAAACCATCTCTGGGAAAATGGACCCAGGCTATAGGTATCCATCCCCCACCAGATGCGTGATGCTTTTTATTAAGTTTTTTTGCTCTTGTCTTCTACAGGAGTCTTTGCATCAAAAGGGAATGTCAAGGCTGCACTGTTAACTAAGGTCATTTTGGAGGCCACAATACTTTGCGAGAAAGCTGTCCTCCGCGCAGATTACATCTGCTGTGATGGAGCAGCATGGAACCGTGCAGTGTGGCACAACATCGGCATTCATGGAAGCTCCAGAGGTGTCAGGTGCAAGGTGATTCACCCTTGTGACAAACGGAGGTTTCTCTACTTCCTGTCAGATTCTCCGCATCTCGCTAAGTGTGTGCGGAATATGATTACGAAACGTGGATTCAACACACACATAGGCAGGGTATGGTTGAAAAGTTTTTGTCCTGTATTTCGGCAGTTCGGTGGTTTAAAATTGGCCTAATAAATGCTTCATGTTGCAGGTGCACTGGGATCATGTCGCTACCACTTGGAAGCTTGACAACAGCACCGTCACCCTAACATTTGCGCCGAAATTAACACGGTCGCACGTATACCCGAAATTGCTTGAAAATATGCGGGTGAATTTGGCATTTCAGATATTCAGCACTCAAGTACTGCATGCGATGAGATTCTACAAGGAGAACATTGAGGACAAGTACCCCAATCTGGAACCAGTGAGGGTTTTTATTGCCATGATGGCGCAGCTCATTGAGCCAATGAGTTCCAGATTTCCCGCAAAGGCATTAAGGTATTTGCAGCGTGGTCATTTTTCTTTATCATCTGTAGTAAGCAAATAAAATTAAATGCATAAATTTGTACTGTTTCAGACCAGCCAGTGCTAAAGAAGCTGCACTAGATCCAATTCTAGAGTTCCTTGACAAATGGGAAGCCCATGCAAAGGGTCTCAGCTTTCTAAGCAGAAGTACATCGGTATGTTTGCGCGTTACAGTGCATTCAACGAAGGCGCTCCTCCGTTACCTAACTGAAAACGTTGGGTTCAGGTACCTTATGACATCGCACCTGAGCCAGGACGTCCTCGAACGGTCGTTGGGGATATTACGGCAGGCCAGCGGTGCGATTGATCACCCAACCGCCGCACAATTTCTCGTTATTATCAGCTATCAGCTTATCTGTAAAATGAATGTTGTCAAATTTTTAAACACTTGTAATTTGAACATTTGCAGGTGCTTGAGTTTTTACTGCCTAGCAAGAAGTCCCACAAGTGGAAGTGTGCCAGCAGGACTTCTGGAATCTCTACTTTCTGCGGATGAGGCACTCGACGAAAATGGAAGTGAAGATAGTCAAGATGATGCGCTCCTCATGGATACTGTTGAAGTCGCAGTGCACCATGCAGACTATGCAGAGAAGAGAAGCGATGCTAGCCTCGTGTATTACATTGCGAGCTTAGAGGCCAGGAAGCGTGCCCCGTCGACAAACTGTCAAGCATGCAAGGATGCCTGCCTTGGGGCGAAGGGCTATGTCCCTGCAGACCTTCCAGCTGATGTGTGCAAAGAGTGGGACTTGGGTGGGCTTCTGTACCCATCGGCCTCACTATACGATTTGATTAATAATGTTGAATGGCGGCTAACCAACGAATTCTGCAGAATGCTTCTGCAGTAACAGTGAAAAGCAATTTTTTACAGCGCGGAAACAGGACACCATAAAGGGTACAGGAATTGCCTGCTGACAACAAAAGCAAACAGCGCCCAGGAACGTGAGGCTTACCGTCATCTCCGTGTGCGGGAGTGGACAAACATTCGCTTGAAGGGCCACCATCATCTGCCACAGCGCTGTGCTCTGATGATTCTCTAAGCCTTTTTGCAGGCGGCTTCACTCTAAGCGCGCGAGATCGTGGCTTCGGCTTGCTCAAGTACGCTGACAGGCCTTTAAATATCCGTGGAACGTCGCCGGATCTGAGTTTCAGCTTCTCGCGTTCCAGCGACGCTGCTTCTCCACTGGTCACGAACTCGTCGGTCCGAATACTATCCGTGGGGTCAAAATGCTTCTCGCAAACGCGGACATGCTTGGAGTCACAGCTAAATACACCGCTTTCCTGTCGTGGTCGTGGTATCGCCCGCTTCCATATTTCACGCTGCTCGGCGTCGCTTGGCAAACAGAACAGCGATGCCTTTTCCTGTGTACGTCTGTACCCGGAGCGGCAACCTGTCACGCAGCAAGTCTTCGGCATCGCAGGGGAACGCGTCGTTTGCGCTGTAGTTTGTGAAAATGAGGACAGAAAATACTTGCTGCCCCCCGAAGGAGTCGCATTTTGCATGTGGTCCCGCGGCTGCAGACGCTGGCTTGCTCCCGTCGTTACCCCCACGGTGCTCCTAGCACCGCCTCGCGGGAGGCGCGGTCAGCACATGAAGCTCTCCCATAGCGTTACGGACAAGTTTAATGACCGTAAAAAGTATCAAAGGACACCGATAAAACTATAGGAAGAAAAATGCTCTGTTTTATTGATCAATACGTCTTAAAGCCTTACGAACATTTACATTCGTACATACACACATACATGCATGCATATATACATATACGCATGTAGTTTGAAATTTATTTGGATTACCATGCATTGTACAATATGCCCACGAGGTATGGGAAAGAAAACTTTATTGCTTCTTGACAAAGCCAACACCTCGTTTACATTTCAGGGGCAGTCAACAGCACAGCGGAAACCATAAAAAAGGTATTTACAGCTCATGTGACTGAAAGAAATGTTGTACATATCAAGTAATGAGTGTAAGGACTACTTTTCACCCCCAAAAGTAAAAAAAAGTTAAAAATGGTAAAAGTAAAAATGAAGAAAACATATTCTTGAAGCTCGTTAAAACATGAATGAATGAAGTATAGAAAATTCTATTAGAACATACAACAAAATTATACTGTACGGATTTGATCATGAACAATTGACCGCCGTGTACAGGGTTATGGATTTGAAGTAACGGATCGGATTTTCTTTTTAAATTGAGGCACAGTGCGACTTTCTTGCGCATACGGTTTTATTCCTCCAAAAACTGGAAAGCTCTCCTGAACTAAAAGTTAAAAGCTTGACAAGGCTCAGTAGACCCAACACATTGCAATAGTTCAGGGTACAAAACTGTAGGGCGATTACAAGAGTTATGGTGTGGGATAGATGGGTGATCATGTTCGATGAAACAGCGCTAGAGACGAGGACGAAGAATGGTGGACTTTCACCCACAATGTATGAAAAGAATAAACTTGACATTTTAATGCATTCACGAGATTTGCAACGAAAAAAATACTTCAGTTTAATCAAAAAATAACATCAAAATTCTCTATGCAATTCAATAAAAACATTCCAATTAAAACCAAATAAATAAATTGAAAACAAAGAAACTATATCACACATCTTGGATTGATAAAATGTAAGTGGCTTTCGTAAATGATACCCTCACATACACTATATTCACACTATCAATAAGGTCAGAGAAATCCGCAGAATATAACCAACCCCGATATATAGTTTCCATTGATTACAAGAAAGCACTTGACTCATTCAAAACCTCACCAGTCGTGCGGGAATTGCGGAATCAGGGTGTAGGAGTCTTATGTGAAAGTACAGGAAGACCTTTATTACGACTGCACGGCTACAACAGTCATCTATAAAGTGAGAAATAAAATTTCGATAGGGAAAGGTATCAGGCAGGGAGAGACGACTTCGCCAATGCTATTCGTCGCCTTTTCCCATGAAGTGTTTCGAGACCTGGATTGGGAACAGTTGGGTATAAGAGTTCATGGAGAATGCCTTAGTAACCTGCGATTCGCTGATCACATTGCCTTGCTTAGTCACCCAGGAGATCAACTGCAAAGCATGATCAGTGAGTTAGACAGGCAGAGCAGAAGCAAAGTCATGTTCAACAGTCTCGCAAGAGTACACCAGTTCACAATTGGTAACGAGTTGCTGAAAGTGGTAAGAAAATACATATACTTAGGGCAAGTAGTGAACGCTGGTCCAGATTGAAGTAACTGAACGTAGCCGGCGGGTGGAACAAAGAATGAACGTTTATTGCTTGGTGTGACTGACTTTATAACGACACAGCAAATGTCGCATGACTGGTAATAATACGCAAGAGTGCGACACGTGCGAACCGTCCTGCTCATGCTATACATCAGCACGCGTGCTTGATAACACATCACGCGTGCTTGATAATACTACATCCTTTTCCCCTAAGCTGGAGTAAGCGAGACGATCTGGAGGCTTCCGTAGGTGAGACGAACTACGTGGTGGTTGTTGGTCTTCAGCTTGACAGCGGACTTCCCATGCCTCTGTGCCTTGATGAGCTTCTGCCTGCTCGGAGCTACGCTGAGCTTCGTCGTGGGTCCGGATTTGGCTTGCTAGGTGACGGCCCTGGGTAGAGCCGTGGCCGGAGATGGTCTACGTGGCGCCGCTGTTGTCCCTCCGGTGTTTCCAGTGTAACCATACGTGCTCCCGTCGTGGACACTACTGTCGCCGGCATCCACTTTCGACCAGGCTGAAACTGGCGCGACCATACATGCCTTCCCGGTTGAAACTGTGTCGGTGTTTTTGCTGCTCCTGGCACAGGTTCACCAGTTCCATGATTTCCTGTCACCTTGGTGTCTGTGAGTAAAGCTGACAGCGGGGTTCGGGCACCGAAGCCCAATAGCGGTTCCGCTGGCGATTTTCCTCCTTCCAACGGTATCGTTATATAACGGAATAAAAACTTGATGCACTAGTCAACATGGTTTCAGGCGTGCATTTTCCTGCAGTACGCAGCTGGTAGAGTTCGTTCATGATTTGGCATCGGCAATCGATAAGCAACAAGTTGTGGACTGCGTTTTATTGGATTTCCGCAAAGCATTTGATGTCGCGCACAGTCTTCTTCTCTCCAAATTGAAAGCGTATAACCTGGATTGTAAAGTAATTGCGTGGATTGCAGAATATCTGTCGTTACGAAAACAGGCTGTTGTTCTGAACGGTATTTCTTCACAGTATGCACCAGTTACGTCGGGAGTTCCCCAAGGCTCATTATTGGGACCACTTTTGTTTTTGCTGTATATTAATGATATTTCAGTTGGCATACAGTCTTCATTCAGGATGTTTGCCGATGATTGTGTTGTTTACAGAGTAGTAAATTCCACTTCTGATTCGCAAATCCTGCCAACTGATTTAGATACTGTAGCAGACTGGTGTTTACGTTGGTACATGTCCTTAAATATAAACAAAACTGTTCACGTCACCTTCACAAGAAAACGTGCTAATCATCCGTATAGGTATAGAATGAATGATTTTACTCTAAACATAAGCTAGTCATTTAAATATCTAGGCGTCTTCTTTACAACGGACTTACGATGGAATAAGCACATTAATTATATTGCGAATAAGGCAGCATCACGTTTGGGTTTTCTACGGCGGAATTTTAGCCATTTACCAAGTAACTTAAAAACACAGCATTATTTCAGTCATGTACGCTCCATACTTGAATATGGATGTGTTTGCTGGGACCCACACACATCTGAGTGTGTAGGAAAACTAGAGAAAATTCAGAATAGGGCTGTTAGATTTGTTCTTCGTAATTATAATCGGCAAGTTAGTATGACGGACAGCAAACGAAAACTTAACTGGCAAGAGTTGAAGGACCGTAGAAGGTACATCAGATTGAAATTTTTCCATGAGATTTATTATTCAAAAACTGGCATACACCGCGAACAATATATCCAGGCACCTCATTATATATCAAAGCGACTGGACCACTGCTTGAAGGTCAGTGGATTTTCTTGCAAGGGTGACGTCTTGCGTTATTCTTTTTTTGTTAGAACTGTTCGGGACTGGAACAGTTTGCCATCGAGCATTGTATGTATTACATCTAATGAAGCATTTTTCGATGCACTGAAATAATTGTTTTATACCTATAATGAAGTCTGTACCCCCCTGCTGTAATGCCCTGCGGGGCGATGCAGGGAACTAATAAAAAAAATGAGTCGTTCTTGCAACGTAACTGCCGGATTCTTTCGAAGCGCTTCTTGTGCGGTCTGCATGGCCCGTTCCGCCAACCCATTTGACTAAGGATGGTATGGGGCTGTTCTGATGTGTTTCACTTGGCTTTCTTGCAAGAAACTGGACATGGTGGCACTTGTAAACTATGGTCAGTTATCCAATACTAAGCAGTATGGTAGGCCAAAACGTGCGAAAATCCCTTGAAGTACCTGAACGGTGGTCGCCGCTTAGATGGTCTTCAAAGGTGTGGCCTCAATCCACTTCGTCTCGACATCAACCAACACGAAAACTTGCTAGCCATTGATGGGGCCCGCATAATCCATATGCAGCCTGCACCACGGTTTATGGCTCGCCGGCCATGGAGACGGCACTGCAGCAGCCAGCATGGGCCAGCATGGGCCAGCATTGTTGCATTGAGGGCAACCTTGAACCAGCACTTCGATGTCCCTATCTAATCCAGGATACCAAAACAACGCTCGCGCTGTGCGCTTCATGTCACTGATACCGGGGTGACTGTCGTGCAGTTCCTTTAGCATGCATCGTCGCGCCGCATCCGTCAATACTACGCTATGGCCCTAGTAAATCAGACCATGACTGGCCGCAGGTCCGCTATTTCCTTATAGGAAAGGGCCATGGAATCTAGGCCCCGCGTATACAGCACGTATTCCATGGGCTCTTGCCCTCCGCGGTCACCCAAACACGGCAATGGTAGGTGACTAAGAACGTCTGCGTTAGCATTTAGCTGTCCTGGGCGGTACTCGAGATCATAATGGCAAGCCGACAGTAGCAATGCCCACCGCTGAATTCTTCCTACGGCCATGTGCGGAATCGGCCTCTCCGGATGGAACAGTCCTGTCAGTGGCTTGTGATCCGTCACCAGAGTAAAATGCTTCGCAAACAAGTGATCCCGAAACTTGGTAACGCCGAACACCAAGGCCAACGCTTCTTTCTGCAACTGCGAATAATTCCACTCAGACGGTGTCAGTGCTCTCGGACGGAACGATATGGGGTAGTCCCTGTTGTCAATTCGGTGTGACAGCAGTGCGCCGACCGCCACTGGCGAAGCGTCGCAGTCAAGCCGCAACGGCTTTTCGGGGTCGCAGTGCACGAGAAGTTCCGCTTCTACCATAGCACGCTTGGCTGCCTGGAAGCCTTCCTCGTGGTCGGCTCTCCATCGCCATTGCGCTCCTTTAGCCAACAGCCTATAGAGTAGAACCAGCGTGGTTGCAAGGTTGGCTAAAAACTTGGCGTAATATGTCATCAATCCCAAAAACGATTTTAGCTGGCTCACAGTCTGCGGTCTTGGTGCGGCGGTGATGGCTTCCATATTCTCAGGGGGGTGTTGGCCAGTTGCATTGATCTTGTGCCCCAAGAACGAAACCTCCTTCTCGCGGAACCTGCATTTGTCACGGTTCTACTTCAGTATGTTTTCGCGCACCCGCTCGAAAACTTGCCAGAGAGTTGAGTCGTCGTTCTGTTTTTCGGCAATAATGATGTCGTCCAAGTACACCTTGACGCGAGGGAGGCTTTGCAGAACGGATTCGAGGCGGCGCGGGAACAATGCTGGAGCCGATGCGATGCCGAAAGCGAGGCGGTTGTATGCAAACAACCCTTTCTGTGTGTTCAACACTGCCATGGTTCGTGCCTCGTCGTCCAGTGGAAGTTGATTATACGCGTGTCGTAAATCCAAAGTGGTGAACACCTCGACCCCGTACAGAGATGCGAAGATGTCCTCAATTTTCGGCAACGGGTACTGTTCCAGATGTGTCGCTGGATTCACGGTTAGCTTGAAGTCGCCGGCGTTACATAATAATAATATTAATAATAATAAAAATAATAATAACCCTTCATTTGCCCCATATGACATGACGAGGGAGACCGGCAGTAAAAGCTGCCACATAGAACAGCTTGACAAAGCCGCCGGCCCCTCATACACTTCACAGCAAGGCATGGCACATCACCTAAAAAAAACTGCACAAACTCAGAAAGTGCATAGAAACAACTACACAAAAGAAACGCAAGTTTATACAAAAGAACGCATCATTCATTTTTTTAAATAATTTTAGATGAATAAACAGAGCCTGTGTCGGAAGCAAGCATAAGAGCAAAAAGGAGTGCAATGGTGGTGAGTTAGATAATGGATAAATTATGTTCTTGGTAATTTGAACAAGAATCTAGGTAAGCTATTTTGTAAAGTTTTTAGGACAAATCTTGTTTTCAAGGTTCTAACTTTTCAAAGCTCTGTGTGGCGTGTCTGGCGTGTAGCAGTATTTTCTTGTAACCTGGCTAGATGATGTAGACGTGAACCGTTATTTGCCTTTTCATTGTTAAAAGCCTTACAGAGAACATAATCCAAATATTTGGTCTCAAGGAATTTGTTGTATTTCTTGAACAAGTGATATGTATGTGAATTAAAAGGCAGATTTTGCATTACTTTCAAATATCTTTCCTGTAATTTGTGAAGCTTCTGCAATTTTCCATAGGTTGTTGTAGCCCAAGCTAAATGACAATACTTAAAGGGATACTGAAGCAAAATCTTAAATTTGAAAAAAAGAACGCTGAAAATAGATTCTCTGAATGTTATTACACCGAAATGTAGTTGTCACTTTGCATATTTTTCAGTGGATGGGTTTATTTCCGACGTTTTATTAGCGTGAGCCAAGCCGTCGTGTCCAGCGCGTGGTGAAGAGTGTGGCGTCATAACACCCTCGTCCGGCAGCCAATCCGGCACAATCCATCCCTGTCGGTCGCGGTCACTCGAAGTGTGTTGCCGTACTCCTGGAGTCCTTCGACCAGCGATACCAGCTTTACCAGCCACGTGTGCAGCACTGACGACGAGGAATACATGCATTTTCATCCGCCAAAAAAATATGTGCTTACGGCTACGAGCCGTGTGCGTCAAGCGACGACGAGCAACCGGAGAAAGCGGGTACGGCGGTCAGGCAGTCGGACCCAGCTACATGGTAAGCTTTTTCTCACGTGTACTCAACGTAGAATGGCAGGAAAGGTAAAGAACGATATGTCACGCGTTAGTAAACGGTTTCACATGCGCAGCTGAGACGGATAAACAATCATTACGACTTAATCGTTCGTCGCGCAAATACCTGATACCTTTCCCTATCGAAATTTTATTTCTCACTTTATAGATGACTGTTGTAGCCGTGCAGTCGTAATAAAGGTCTTCCTGTACTTTCACATAAGACTCCTACACCCTGATTCCGCAGCTTGAAGGTGTTCACCACTGCGTTTACGGGGCTGCGCGTTTTTGCGCGCCGAGCGGCAGAATATGCGAAATTCTGCTGCCGTTTGACAGCTCGATGTTAAAAACAGCTTGTGTCACATCCAAATTTGCCGTTAAGGGCTTTGCCGGTAGTGTTTGTCGAGATTGGCTGATGTTTTTCAGGCCCCATCGCCTTCAAATCGCTTACGCTATACGTGGACGTGCGGCCGCAGCACAGATGGAGGAAACGCTGCTTGTACAACTTTCATTAAAGCCGACGCCTGCCCATGCAAAGTGCAATTGCAAACCATTCTGTAAAGCTCAATATTGCAAAGAAGCCAGCTGAATTGTAATGTGGACATGCAGAGCGTTTTAGCGTGCAACCACAGCATGCAATCTACCGCCGAATACTCGCTCTGGGGCCGCTTACCGCGCGTTTTCATTCGGAGCAGTGCGCACGCATTTTTTTATCACTTAACATAAAGTTCATCCAGCTTGACTAATAAGTTTTTCGTCCAAAACCTGTATGCATACAAGAAGCAATTCATCTTGATAACCTGAAAATTTTTATTCGCAGCTAGCCCTTCAAATATGAACTACAGCTCTTTCAACTCCACAGGTGCCGCTGTGGCCACCACTGCAAGGATATGCTACAGAAAGGGAACGAGTCTTTTGCAAAGAGCAACAAGATGTGCAAAAAGCGGCCGAGAATGATATGTGCATCACCAAGCACCTACACTTTGAATTGTATGGCTTGAACGAACACATACTGAAATTGGAGTACATAAAGCTGATGCATTACTGCCCATACAAACTCGGCAAAGGAACCTGAATGAGTAAGTACTGCGAAATGACCAGTTTTGGCCAGATGTAGCATGCTGTAACCCTCAAGTCAACTTACCGGTGTTTCCACTTGTTCTTATTGGTGCATTTGATGTGATGAAGTGAAACACGAGCATTTTAGTTTGTTTTTATTTTATTTCAGCCAACACAGGTATACTGCCTACAGGCAGTTCGCTTGGTAGATTTACTGACGGCTTGGCGAGGGAAACAGAGTTGTTCTCCCAAGCTGCGTTGTCCACAAGATTCGGGAAGAATTTCCAGCAGCAAGTGGCTCTTACCCCCGATATTTGGACTCGTGACGGCTGCCTTTCCATAGGGATAAAGAGCCAGAATACTGCAACAGTGAAGCACCTTTCAATTCCCCGTGACCTGCATAGTAGAAATAAGGCAATACCAGAAAACACAAAGACCCTCATCGACCGGCATAACAGGAAGAAACACCAGCCTCGAGTCATTTAGGCGCTAAAGCGCATTTTGTACTCTCTTACAAGGGCTTCCTTGTCGCCAGGGTCAAAATTGCTGGATAGTGTAGGTGGCACCTCCACTCTTGAGTGCAGTGCTGCTTCCCTGTAGGAGCCAGCACTTTGGCAAAGCTCAACTACACATTGCAGTAATTCCTTTACATAGCCTGGAACAACAAAAAACAAAAGCACATTAAGTCACGCCCTATATAAAAAATACAGGTAAATACCATATGTGCAAGCTTCCTTCACTGGTGCGACAACAGCAGCCTTCTTTGCTTTTGGATACTTGACTATCCACCTCTTGCATCCGCTTCTGGTGCTTGATTTCTGCCTTGCACTGTTTTCATTATAATGGAGTGCAGGAAGGCATGTCCTGCAAGGCAGCCATGAAAAATATGAGCACATCAGAACAGGCAACTGAAAGAGTTTATGCATGGAACATACTTTACCTTGCTACCATGCTTTCATATGCAAAATGGGTGCTCTTTGGCGCAAATTTGATTATTGTGCTGTGGTAGCACTCGACGGCAAAGTTTTGAACAATGTAGATAGCCGAGGAATGCCCTTCAATAGTTCCTTGTTCAGGATTATGGCTTTCAATTTTTGGTGTGCAGCTGAGCCTAAAGGAATGTGTTGAAAGTAACACACGAAGGAATGACAAAAATAAAGGCGAAGGAGCATACCTTCTTCTAGACATTTCTAGTTAGCCAGTGGAACATGCTGACAACTCAGATAGACGTTGTTGTCATGGTCATGAATACTGACAACATGGCGGGCAAGGGTTTACCACTTTGACAGAATGAAGTCAGGCTGTTCCTGGCTGTTCCAACATTGCACACCAGTAGAGGTGGTTGATCACGGCAGGGATCTACGATGTCATTTCGAGAAACTTTTTGAGTTTTCCAGCTGCTGTCAACTTCTTCTTGAGCACTTCACAAAAACGGAGCACCAGTTAAACACTAATAGGTAGATCTCTGAACAAAATTCGTTTGGTTTATTGGGGTTTAACGTCCCAAAGCGACTCAGGCTGTTAGAGACGCCGTAGTGAAGGGCTCCGGAAATTTCGACCACCTGGGGTTCTTTAATGTGCACTGACACCGCACAGTACACGGGCCTCTAGAATTTCGCCTTCATCGAAATTCAGCTGCCGCGGCCGGGATCGAACCGGCATCTTTCGTGTCAGCAGCCGAGCGCTGTAACCACTGAGCCACCGCGGCGGGGCTGAACAAAAATTCAATCCAAATGAACTCATTCCTGGCAACGTGCCAGCAGTCAAAGCTATGCTCTATATAGGACCTGCGTGGAAATCTGAAGACCATTCGCTTCGAATATGAAAGTGTCCTCTTGAGGCCTTCTAGTTCCATATAAGTACTGCCTTTTGTTTCATTTGACTGCAAAGAAAGCAATACGAATTCGACCATAGAGGCAGTCATCAGTATCCTGATCAGCTAAAATTGCTGAATTTTCCGCGCACATGATGTTGTTTCATACCAAACAAATGACTACCTGGACAGTCTCAACATGTAGCAACCTGTTGCTCTTTATGTCAACAAGTAAGTACGTGCCATACTTAGCACAGTGTCGAGAGGAATCGGCCCTACCATCACCGCCTACACGCAGTGAACGGCCAGCAGATTCTTGAAAGAGGGTGTTCTGTTGCTGCGTCCAAATCTGAAAACTGGAAAGTAATACTTTCTGAACTTATTTGCATTATAAATGCTTTTAAGTTACTTATATGGCCTAATCAGCAAGCCAGGTCACATACCTTAGTGACTGCCGGAATGAGAAATGCTTTCTGCACTTGAAAGTGCATTCGGTCGCTGCTGCAGGCAACACGTATACTCCTAAGTGCTCTAAAGGACTTCGAAGTATTGCATCCGGAGTAGAAAACTGCTGCAGAGAGCAACAAATTGCCTGCTGCCTATCGATTGACCATAGGTTGTGTTGCCAAGGTAGAAACATGGTGATTTATGCACATGCGTTTCACTTGAAGTAATGTGCCTTTCACCTCCTTATCAATTGCTGTGCATGGGCGAGCACACAGTGGGCAGGCCGATAGGAGGTCATCTAAGCATGACTCAAAAACGAGAAACTTCCCCTCCTCCTCAAGAGGCACATTTTGCGTCATCACTCTCATTTCTAAAACGTAACAAGTCTGTGTCAGCATTATCGAATATTTGAGGTACACCTACTACATACCCGGCGAAGCTGACATCAGTCAGGGTGAACGAGGGATCCTCATATCGATTTGCGATTTCAGTTTCTTGTATTCCTTCATCAGGTGAATCTGCGTAATGGGCAGTGGTGTTGAAGTCCGTGGCAACTCGAATCAGCTAGTCTGGACGCCACAGGGTTTCCCACTGGCATTTGCTTGTGTCCCTAAAAAGAGGCATATGCTAAAATTATAATTCAGCAATGATAGTATGACTGCGAAGATACTACACAGTAAACACATTTTAAAAGTGCACAGATAAACCATGCAAAACAAAGAATTAAAATTGTTGTTGGTATGTTTATCAGCAAAGCATAGCACAGCTACATATCAAAATGGCAATCGAAAATCAACGTATAGTCTTGTCTCTGATGTACTTATCCAACTTCGACAGACTACTAAGGTTTGAACTGAAGCATCTGCCCGAAATTGTTTGCTTGTAGTAGTGCCTCCTGATCCACTCTTGGCACGAGATTCTGGTGCAGACTGAAGATACACTGCTTCAGGGAACACTTCTTGATGCCCTTCATGCTGACTGTTTTGTTTTCTAATGGGATGTTCATCCAGAGCATTACGTTCACAACAAACTAGAAGAAAGCCGTATGGTACACAAAACTATGTAATAGACACGTTAATGCGTAAAAGTCTGCATTCTAATGAAGCGTCATTTTAGGATTATTTTTAATGACCTAATATATTTCTCTTCAGCTTGCAGCCGTAGTTACATGAATGCGACAGAGGTCGACTCCAGTCCCTTTTTGAGGGAAAAAACAGGTGTTGAGAAGAAAAGGCATGACTCATCCTCTACTCTCTTCCTCGTTATTTTTGCGCTTTCCCTCAAAAATTGGGCTGGAGTCGACTTATGTCGCATTCATGTAACAGCGTCGTTTGTTACAAGGCAGCATCGTATTCTCAATCACCCCTTTTCTTTTGCGTATTAAATGCTTCATGCGTTCATTTCTGCTAAACACCATGAGTCAACAGAATTATCTTACTAACCAAGTTCTGCTGCGATTTGCTGATATCATTTGCCACAACCCTCTGTGTTCATTAATGACTGCACTTTTACCGTATTGCATATTTCACCTGTGTGGTTTTTTTTTTCATTGAATGGCTTTTATTTATGTTTTTGAATGAAGTTTTGATGTTTTCATCTGCCAGAAACTTCAGTGAAAAACAATAATTCAACGTTATGATGCTTTCCATAATTTCCTTGTCAGTACGAACGTCTCCCTAACTTGATGGTTTATACATATTTATAATTTCAATAGACTTCACTCTATAATCTTTTTAATGCCTACCATGCAAAATCCCATTTTCAGAGACTAGGGTGTAAATGCATAATTGAAATAAATTTTTGTGTTGATGCTTTGTGCACAGTACCTGCTTGAGCTATTTTGCTCAACTAGTGTGTTGGATGTCTCGTCTGTGTCACAGTGCCGTCCTTAAGTCAAAACTCCCACACTGCAGGATTCACCTTCGTCTCCTGTGGCAGAAGGACGTTGAAGTAGCTGATCAATGATCTGTGACAAACGAAAACCACATAGCATAAAACTAGGCTCGAAATCTACAAACATGCTCTTCCGTAAATTACAGTGCACGAGAAATGGTTCACAGCACTTTACTCAGCAGTGTGCAATCGATAGCAAAAGGAAACACCGCACTGGCCGCGCAATGTTTTTACGTACAGTGCCGAATAAAAAGGGGCTACCAACCAGAAGTGACTGCCGACCGGCGCGGTGGAGAAATGAATGAAAAATCGAATTCCATGCAGGCGGTGACTTTATGTCGGACCTCTAGCAAGTAAGGAGTGAGGAAAGCCTTGCGCTCCCGTGAAGCGCAGCGCCGCGAGTTGAGATTAACATGCGATAATATTTTTTCACTGAACACTCTACTCTGCATACCCCTACTCTTTCAAAAGCGCGTGCACGCGAACGTTTACTATGGCATACAGCAAACTTTTCACTGAACGGAACACTGCGCTAAAACCAACGCTAGTTTACGCCATGCAAGAAGTTACAAATTGCAGACAGGCGACACGAGGACGATGCATGCGAACGCGAACGGCATCTACCTCCTTTCGCCTTTCCTTCTCAAACTCGCAGCTGATGCTCTCTGCTTTGCTTTTTCTTGAAAACACAGATGGCACAGCATCAGACGTTGCCTTTTGAGTGGAATGCCGATGCTTCTCATCAAAGCTGGACTGGCGACGTAATCTTCGTCGAGAAAGGGCTCCAAACAAATAAAATCGTTTTTTAGAGATGTCCAGTTTGGGAGTGATGGCAGTGCAACACGAATCCACAATCATCGGATCTTTTCATCTCGCGGAACATATGCGACGGTGTGTCGCAACCAACGATGCTGTTTCCGCAGCCTTGAGCGCAGCAGAGTCTCGGCATTCGCCTTCGCCGCGCCGAATGCTTCAGGCTGAAGGCAGACCGCAGGAAATAGAGAGTTTGGGTAGACCAAGCGATTACGCTCCCAAACTCCGACGTCACCGACGCACAACAGGCAAAAAAGCTTGGATTATGGATTTGGATTTTGTGTGCATTGGATTGCAATCGCTACACGCGAGTAGCGATGACAATCATGCTCCTGCGGGAACAGCGGGCAGGCGGGTGTCATGAAGTCTAGTCACCGCTTCCACAGGCGGCCGCCTGGTGCAACGATACAGCAATACATCGAGAAAAATATGTGCTATCCGCTTGTTTTCGCGAAAATGCTTGTCGCATTTATCAATTTTAGCAATCGAACTCTTGTTTACATGTCAAAGAGCAGCTACAAAAGTTTCGTTCAGGATATCTTTAACTCGAGATGAAAACAAGGCGTTATAGATCAACATAACTTTTTGTGGCAGTACCTTATGATAGTGGTATACTAATCCTATTACCTGAAGCCAAATTGATCATCATACTGTCTACGTGGGCATCCCAGGACATATTATCCTGGAAAATAACCCCTAACGCCTTAGTAGTGGAAGTAATTTCTCGAGAAATAGTGTTCCAATAGATAGTATTTTTTATTGCTATTCGTTCTTTGTTACTTCAAAAGAAGACAATTTTAGTCTTGCTTGCATTAATTTGTGGACCATTTTTACCCGTCCACTGATCCAATTTCGCCGACAAAAAATTTGCAGCATTGACAAGTTCTTCTCTAGTGTTACCTGTAAGTAGTACGCTAGTATCATCCGTGTGCATGATCAAATTTAGCGGTTGTATCAATTCTTACAATATCATTGACGTACATGTAAAATAAAAAGTCCTAATATACATCCGTGTGGAACACCCGACAAGATGCGTAATGAGTTAGAGAGGTGGTCGTTTATGACGAATATTTGTCTGCGGTTTACCAAAAAGGAGCGTATAAGAGAAGCCGCTTTTCCACGAAGCCGTAGCGTTGAAGCTTTTTAATTAAAATGTGATGTTTGGCGCAGCGGTGGCTGAGCGGTTATGGCGCTCGATTGCTGACCCGCAAGACGCAGGTTCGATCCCGGCCGCGGAGGTCGAATTTCGATGGAGGCGAAATGCTAGAGGGCTGTGTACTGAGCGATGTCGGTGCACGTTAAAGAACCCCAGGTGGTCGAAATCTCCGGAGCCCTTCAATATGGAGTCCCTAATAGCCTGAGCTACATTGGGACGTTAAACCCGCATAAAGCAAACAATAAAATGTGATGACTGATGGAGTCAAACGCTTTAGAAATATCAATGAATCTTCCTAATACAAATTTACCTCTTTCAATCTGATTTCAGATGTATATTTTGTTTTAGGAAAGAGAGCTCTGTGAGTAAACCTTTATGAAAGACATAATCAGAATCAGACAAACTGTTTTTTTTCGTAATTTGTTAATCGTTTTAAGATCACTTTCTCCAGAGGTTTTGCAAACATCGGTAGTATTGATATGCGTCGTTAATTTCCGAAATCATTTCGAACCCCTTTTTTCAAAAATTGCGGTGTCTCAAGCTATCAGCATCCTTTGGAGAAAGATTCCTGTGCTTATGCAGATATTAGAGACATATGTAATTCAAGCAAACAGAATATCTCCCATATATTCAATGGGCTTTGTTAGAAAGCCATCAATATATTCGGCTGTACGCCTTGCTCGTCGGTAAATTGGTTTTTGAGGAAAGGAAATTTATGTTTCGCATATCTCGGTGGACACCTGAACCTGGCCGTAAGGGAAGGGAGGAAGATAGGAGTGAACGAAGACACCGTATTCACTAGACTCAACTTTGTTCATTACGAACCATCGAGCTGGCATGGCGGAGTGGTTAGCGTGCTCGTCTCGTACTCCGGAGACCCTGGTTCGATTCCCAACCCGACCAGTTTCCTTCTAGGTTTTATTTCTTTTTTCTGCTCTGACTAGAAAACCGTGACACCTCTGCTGAGAACCTCCTATCGACAGCGATGAGGCATTAAAGGCTTTCGCCTTAAAAGTGTTGCTGCACAAGTTCATTTCGCTCTGTTTTTGCCATCATCAGTCATGCACTGGGAGCAGCTTCCACCTCAGGTGGTAGCGCACATTCTTCATCGCTACTGCATGCGTACTCCTTGGCAATGTTGTGCAGCACACAGCAGGTGAAGATGATTGTTGAGCACCGGTGAGGTGTCATTAGGAGCTCCCCATGTAAACAGTACTCGGTACCTGCAAAAGCAAAGTGTCACTCGTAATTGCCGCAGTCGCCCTCAAACATGGCAGTAGCATGCGAATATTGGTACGTGCGTCTACCTCAGAATATGTGTCTTTCAGGCCGCTACCTGTAAACTGTATGCCGTGCATTAACATTCTAAAAGTTAATTACGTTTGTACTGAGTAATGTTAATTATCACTTGGCCGAATTTTCCAACGAAATGGGAAAGGTGCCGTCCTCTAATGAGCACACCCCCTAGTGAAATTATTGCTCGTTGGAATAAATTAAATATCATGCCCAAAATAAGGGCGGTGCAGACAACCACAGTCGGTGGGCTAAGGGAGAGGTTCACTCAGCTTGTTTTGACGGCCCAGTGTCTGAACAGCACAATCAGAATGTAAAAAAAACTGAGCAATAGTACAAACTTATGCCATACTTTTCCATAGTGGCCGGACCGAGTATTCACGTGAGCACTGCCATCAAAGCGCAGTCACGTACAGAGAGCTGTGTGCGTTCTTTTCATGCGTTCCTCACGGCACCTGTGTTTGCTTTCCACCGGAGCATCAAGACACCTCTCCACAATCGCCCTCGTTTTGCCGTGCGCAGCGTTGAGGCGCCTTTTCCCGGGAGTGTCCGCAGTCCGGAACGGCGTCATCAACCATGACCTGCATGGGTATCCGCTGTCTCCGAGTGGAACGGCGGTGTGAACACCACTGCCGAAGCGTTGAGAAACACTGCTGTTCGCCAGCATTCCCGCCTCATGAGTGCCGCCCGGGCACCGTGCGACCATATCGATGATGCGGCAGTGGCTATCAGCCACCGTTGATCGAGTGATAAAAATGGCGGTTGATATACGCTTCTTCATGCTCTTCGGGAGCCTGTATCCCGCACGTGGGTGCCGACGATTGCAGCGACGACGCGCGGAAAGCCGGCGACAGCGTAGAAGCCTCCTTCGGCTTCCTGCAACTGCCTAGACGACGGCCAGCAGAAAAGAAAACAGAAGTGGTCATGTTTAGTTTAACGCCGATGTCTTGCGCGGGCTTGCACACACTCGCATGCGCACGTATTAAGGGAGGCGCATTTATATATATTAATCTCATGCTGACCATCACACAGCCTCACACGACGTCGAACAAAATCAAGAAAAGCGCCCTTGAACACCGAAACATTCACGGCGAGCGATAGCCACGGACTACTTGCTATTGTTTCGTATGCAGTACAGTACGAGCAAATACAGGTGAACATTTGAGACATCGTACGAACGGCAGGTGACGTTCCAGCCGCGCAACGGGTTGAAAAGCATGCGAGAGCACGAAGAGCCAAAGAAAGCAAGCGACAGTAACACCATGGTGGGAAAGATAGAAGTCCGGAGATAGGCTTACCAGATCCAACCTCCGTTGCGGCGGACAGCGTACTGTGCGGCTTGCTGTCGATTCGTGTGCACCGATCATGTCTCCAGTAGTAATCAGGAAACAGCCGGAGGGAAAAATTTCGCTGTCAGCACCACCTGAAGCTTGGCGCTCAAAGCGCCGCTTTGACGCGTCGGGTGCTCGATCTCTGAGCGAAGAAGCTCGGCAAGAAATGCTATGCCTTCCCGCCCGAACCGCAAGCGCCGCTGCACCTGCTCCTCGCTGAATGTGTCAAGCGGATTGTGTCAAGCGGAAATACGCGTTCGCGGCGCAACAGGAGATCGGCGAGCAACTCGAGGAGGATCAACCGCATAGTAGCCATGTTGGAGAAGACAGGAAAAGATTTA
Organism: Amblyomma mixtum; assembly: GCF_055824585.1. Classification (NCBI taxonomy): domain Eukaryota; kingdom Metazoa; phylum Arthropoda; class Arachnida; order Ixodida; family Ixodidae; genus Amblyomma; species Amblyomma mixtum. The sequence goes on along the minus strand of NC_143014.1, from coordinate 340,106,356 downwards.
ATTGGGACTGCCTGAACCAGCCTTGGGTTTAGCCTTACTGAAATCTTCATTTTCTGTATCGTTCCAGTCTTTTTTGTTCTCGCAAGTGACTTATCGGCTAGAGAAGATTAGGACTCTAATACTCTAATAATGTTCGATTGAGCCTGAAGGTCGGAATAAGCCCGGACTAAACAGTTTCATGCAACCGGCCCCGGGTGTTTCAGTTAACACTTTCAAAAATTCCTGAAAATATTGGATTCAGCATAGCAAAAAAATAGGTGTAGGATCACACTCTGCCCCGGCGGACACAATATGCTGCAAAATCCCCCTAATTATCCGTGGAATGAACAACCCACTAATTACCTTTTTAATTATCGCAGCTGGGAGGTTAGTCCAGATTGGGCGTTTCATGCTGTGGAGAAGACGATGTCATATCAGTTTTTGAAACGACAAAAAACTCAATTTGTAGAGCCCTGCAGCGCAACGAAATCCCACGCTTTTTCCCGCACGCGACCGAAACTGAGCACACGAGGAGCGCCAGAAGTATGGCGTAAGTGAAGCGTCCGCTGGTTACGTGTCGTAATGAATGCAGCGCCCGATTCGAACCGTCTGTGCTAACTTCCCTCGCTAGAAAACCTCGGCGCTCTGCTTAGACCGCGGCCTACAGAGGACAGAGGCTACATAGCATAGATAATCATCTTTGGTTTGGTTTGTGGGGGTTTAGAGTCCCAAAGCGACTCAGGCTATGAGGGATGACGTAGTGGAAGCCCCCGGATAATTTCGACCACTTGGGGTTCTTTAACATGCACTGACATCGCACAGTAAACAAGTCTCTGGAATTTCGCTCCCATCGAAATTCGACCGCCGCAGCAAGGATCGAAGCCGCGTCTTCCGGGTCAGCAGCCAAGCACCATAACCACAGAGCCACCGCAGCGGTTCAGGGCGTTCCAGCCCCGTCATGCGTCATTCTCCCGGTGTGTGTCAGGATTTACGAGAACATCGAGGGCATCATAGAATTTTGAGCACAGAGAAAAGCTTCATTTGCAACGACTTCGTGCAGATCGCACGTATGCTGCTAACATCTGCGAGAAATGCTGGCTGCTTCGCCTCGCTGTAGAGATAAAGTGCAGTAAGACACTGTAGCTGCGGCCTTTTTACGCCGTAAAAACTCATACAGAAGGAGCGCCGTTTCGTGTGATTATTGAAGACCGGGAAACCTGGCTGAGGTGCGTAGCAAAGTTTTTGCACAGTTCTCTGGATCTTCTTTCAGTCGATGACCCGGTGCTGATAAGGGACTCGCGGGACGTCGTGTTGTTCCCACAGTCGTGTCCTACGGTAGACGCGAAAGACCTCTTCTACAACGTCCCACAGAGAGAGGTACTTTCATGCGTGGAAGACTGCATTGACTCTTTCGCTGCGGTGGGCTTCCAGAACAGGTGCGGTGTGTCAGTTGACCGGTTCCTGAAAATTTTGCAAGCCAGCCTACAGTCCCAATTTTTTCAATGTCAGGGTCCATTTCTTGCTCATAGGGATGGAATATGCATTGGCTCATACGCTGTGCTTGTACTGAGTGACTTGTATTTGGCCAGGGGTAACCGGACGCTGCTACCTGTACTTAATCAGCTCTGGGTCACAAGGTCATTTAGGTACGTCAACGATTTCCTGATCTGTTTGCCATACGGTATTTTCGCGGAAGACAGAACTGAAGCTATTTTGTGCCTTTTTCGGCTTGCGCAAGATGAGCTGCAATTCACGTCGGAGTGTCCTTCAACGTCACAGCTCCAATTTCTTGACATTAGAATGGTGTTTTCGAGTCATGATACTTTTTGGTTTTTCAAGAGTATAGGTGAAAAAGGTATCCTTCCTTACGCATCAGGACACGTAAACTGGTCAAAAGAAGTATACCGCTGTCTTCTGTAAAGCAAGCCCTGACAAAGTCATGCGCCCACAAAATGGACGAAAACTCGTTTTTGCAAATGGAGCGAGTCAGTGCACGCGGATACCCCCAAAGGCTACTAACTGGCTGCCGAGACGGGCTTGAAAAGCCTAAGAACACATATCCAGTTTTTCCCTCCAAAGAAGGGTGAAGGAAAGAAGCCTTTTGGAGCCCTGTCGAACGTTCTCTGGATATCGCATCACCTGAAGAAGTTTGGCCGGAGGATTGGGGCGAACGTCGTCCCTTCTGCGTAGGGTATTGAGGCCTTCACCACGATTTTAATAAAGTTGATTAGCTTAGGTCTCAGTGCGCTGCCCTTTGTCGCAGGGAAGTAGATATTTTGCGCTCAGATACACGACTAACATGAGTGTCGCCTAAGCGTGTACTTCTCTTGGGGGCGTAGGGCAAAGAAATCTTTGGTCGGTTAGTTTGGTCGGTTCTTGCTACCATCGCCGCGTGTTTCTGTGGTTTGTTGCTTTCTTTTTCCTTTATTGTCAGACCGTAGCCACGCTTACTTGTTTACTTCGTTCCAATCTTCTAGAATAAAGTTTGAGTTGGTAGATTGCGCATAACGTCTCTGTTTGTCTCTCTAACACGTCGCTGTTTGCCCAGTCTTTGAAATGCCGATATTCCATCGAGCCCAATCCCAAGCACTTCTTAATTTGCAATCGAACAGTTTTTGCCGCTGCCCGAAAAGAACGCCATGCGCAGGTGTCTCAGGGTGTGCGCATATTACAAATGATTTAAGAAGAGTGTTTCGCACATCGCCGAACATCTGACCCAAGTCTCAAGGCAGACGGGTCATTTAAATGGGAACTTCAGGGTCTTCAGTGTCGTTTCACAGCCCCATTCGGCGTCGTTTACAGTTCTCTCCGGTCCTCAGGCACTTGATGGAAACAGCGAGATTCAAATTCATGCTAACGCAAACAGAACTGGCTTAGGCGTCGTCCTCATTCTGAAGAGCGACAGGCTAGAAAAGGAAAGCACGGACGCTTTCCATTCCCAGTACAAGGCCGTGGCCAACTATTCGTCGACTCAGAAGGAGTGCCTCGCCGTCATCTGGGCTACCTGTACGGACGACCTTTGAAGATTGTCAGCGATCACCACGCATTGTGCTGGCTTGAAAATTTGAAAGAGCCCTCCGGCAGGCTCAACCGGTGCAGCCTGCGCCTCCAGGGGTTAGACGTCATCGTCGTTTACAAATCTGGACGCAAGCACAGCGATGAGGACTCCCTGTCGCGATCCTCTGTCGACAAACCGCAGGAAGCGTACGATCAGGACGCCTTTTTGGGACCAATAAGCACCAGCGACTTCACGCAACAGCAGCGCTTGAAGCCCGACCTACAGCGTCTCATCCAGTGTCTGGAAGGCAAGGATGCTTCGCCCCCAGCAGCGTACAAGCTTGTCTGTCCACTTTCTGTCTCCAAAATGACTTCCTCATGACGAAAACTTCCCCGCCAAAAATACCGCGTACCTCCCCGCAGTTCCACACAGTTTGCGAGATATTTCTGCAGGCATCGCAAACGAATGAACAGGTGGGCACCTCGGGTGCACCCTGCACCTCCACCAAATTTCAACTAGTGGTGATGGCAGTCCGCTAATCAAAAATACATCGAAAAGGCATCCAAAATAAGTATATTATTGGGCTTAGAAGCGCCCGCTAAGAAGTGAATGACTAGGCGGCGGGGACAGTAACTAGCATGCTCAGCGGTCGTCGAACAGAATCGCCGCCGCTCTTGACCGTGGTCAATGTAAACCTTGCAAGGAACCATTGAGTGAGGCACCAAAGCAACGACAACAATCTTGAACAAGGTGTCAGCAGTTGCGCGTGGCTGCTATGATTCGAAATAAATCTGGTCGCATCCCGCGTTAAGCCCCAACTCCAAAAACACTTCCTGGGCGTACGCGCTCAGCGTCGGCGCTCTTGGCGCCGCGCAACGACAGGCGCCCACAGCAGTACGCACCTCCATGGTACCAGGCGCTGGCTAGCGCTGGGGCACGCCGCTTGCGCTTGAGCTCACGCTACTCTGTGGCTGCCAGACCTTACAGGCAGATGCTGGCCAAAACAGTCTGACTGCCACTCAAAGCTTTCCGCTTTTGAAAGCGTTAAAGCACATAGTTTAGGCAGTAAGCTGAATTGCCGTTTACTAGTTGAAACTTTTTTACAAATGTACATGCAACTGCCACCGTTTTCTCAGCTCTTCAATAAAATCTGCAACACCATCTACACAACATCAATACCATGGAGTTCTTTTCCTTCCTTCATGCCGTTCGTGGATGAGTTTGTCACTGCTAGTTAGCTCTTTTACGTGCATCTGTGCAATCATGCCAGCTGTCGGCAGAAGAACGAGAGTTTTACAGCTCATGACAAGAGCAGTGGCTCTTGTAATATTGAGGACAAAGGAGTGGCGTCATCGGAGGAAGCCATGGTGATGGGTTCGGCCCGTGTTTATGGCGCGAAAGAAAGAAGGCCTCTACCACACAGCTGTAAGTACCTCCGTTTCTTTCAGTGTTGCACCTTAAATTAGTAAGACATTCAGGGTAACAATTGTACATCAGTGTTTTCGTGACTGTGGGATTAGAGCTCATCATAATTCCTTGTAGGTGCTAGTAGCTGCTTGAGAGTCTTGCCTGGAGACGAAGAATTCAAGGGGCCGGAAGTCTCGTTCACCGTAGTCTCGTGTCATCCGCCCTTGGTTGAGGGCGACGCAGTTTGTCTCATTTATTTATTTTTTTTGTGGCCGTGCTAATGAAAAGAAGGTAGATTAGTTTAGCCACCCAGATGGACCTCTTAGGGTCCATATATACACGACTATAAAGCCAGTTTTTTCTTTAATCTATTTCAGGGCGCACTCAGCGCATGCGGAAGTAATGTACGATTATAACGCGACTTTTTTTTTTCCCCCTTTACGTTTAAGCGAGCTTCACCATTACACTTGCCAGCTGCTAGGAGAAGCAAGCTTTCGATAAGCTTGGGTTTTTGCGGTACTTCAGCGGGTGCGTGTGCACTGGGAGAACAGACGGTGTCGCGGAAAGAAAGCGATACGGGGTCATTGAGAAAGATAAGTCGTTGAAAGTGTTGAGCAGAGTAGAAGTAAAGCGAACGAACGGGCATAGCAACGAGGGCACGGTGATGACGACGACCGCCGTCGCTAGCCGTTCGGAGGCTTTCCTGCGGCGCATGTCATGTGCATTTATGAAGTGTTGCCTCTTGACCTGTATCCGCTGCTTCAGTATTTTTGCATATCGTTTCCGCTTTTGTTCTGTGCTCTGGATGCCTCGGATGTATATAACTTGATCTAACTAACTGTGATAGCGTTAATCGTAATATATATATATATATATATATATATATATATATATATATATATAGTAAAAACGTAGACCAACGTTTGAAAGCTTGAAACAATTTATTGACGTTTCGACCGTGGAACGGCCTTCGTCAGAATGGACATTCTGATGAAGGCCGTTCACGGTCGAAACGTCAATAAATTGTTTCCAGCGTTTCAAACGTTGGTCTACGTTTTTACTACTACATACCGTGCCGAGATTTCTTCTTTTTTTGCTGGATTATATATATATATATATATATATATATATATATATATATATATATATATATATATATATATATATATATATAGCGAAGTATACGCTTTGTTAAAGGAAACATATTTATTCGACTCGACGTTTTGATCGCAAGACCGATCTTCTTCAGGAGTGATTTTACATTGTTAATACATCCCCTTTTATAGGGGTGGGCACAGAACAGGTACGTGGGAAACACAAAGCCTATAGCAGAAAAATACGCATAAAAATTATCAGAGGCAGTGCACCCACACACACAAAAAAAAGAGAGAGAGAGTGCGAGGAACAGGTGCTCAGTAAGAAAATACAACGTCCAGATGCGGCCTCTGCTTTGTTAAGCACCACAGGCTTGCTTATTGACAGGCGTGTCCAGCTCGGAGGTGCTCGACAGGTGCGTGGTCAATAAATTGTTTCAAGCGTTTCAAACGTTGGTCTACGTTCTTACTATATATATATATATATATATATATATATATATATATATTCGTTTCCCTCAGGTGTTGCGAACACCTCCTCCCCCCTTTTATTGTAGTTATATTCATGTAAATACGGTACGTGCGCAGGCAATTTAGGAGCTGAGCTTACTACCACACACTAGCAAATGCTGGTACCTATTGTGATGCTGCAAACTGTTGTCTGCAAACTAAAAATGTTTTAGCGGCTACTTTTCTGCGACTGAACAAAACGCTGCAAGCAAGCACACACTCGAAATTGAGCCACTACATTGATAGAATAAAGCATCTGCCACTCGAGCCCTGTGGCGGCAAATCCAGCCATAGTTATAACAGCAAACTCAAGCAGCAACGTATCACTGCATATTTTGTGATGGTATGTACTGGTGCCTGTGTGATCCAAATCTCAAGGGTTATTTTGGCCTGGGTGTTCTGGCGCAGATGAATGCAGTGCCATGAAATACTGGATACAATTTAGCAGATGTCGTTCCGTCTGGATGGAACACTACACACTCAGTGGCTTAAAAGATTTGAGTTGCACCAGGGCACCAAGTTTGGTTGATTGTTGGCTCTGCGGGCTGTGTGCAGCTGCACAGATTGAGTACTCTCTCAAAGTTCCCTGTAGGTTATAAAGGCAATGCAAATGGCAAAGGAACTTCTGATCGCACAAGGCGGTCGCCTGCAAGGCGCAGTTTTTAAAAATCAGGGGGTGAATCTGGCACACCTATCTGCCTATCACTATTACGAAACACCCGCAGCAGAATCAGGGCCATTTTTGTGCTACTTAGATCCAGCAATGAAATATTTAAGCTTTCACAGCAGAAGCGCAGCGCTCACATCAACAACATCCAGCTATGATTAGCACTTAATACTTCAGTGATCACAAAAAGTATGTAAAAAAAAACATCAATCAAACACAAAAACCACCTACAACATTTGGCCTGCAATAATGCATTACAGAGTATTGCAGTCATGCTGTGCATTTTTTTTTACCTGACTGGATTATCTTTTCCTCAACAGATGCGTCGAATTCGTGAAGGGGCTCACGACCTCTTTTTTAAGTTTTATCGGATGACCCTTAAGCTTTTTGATGAGCTGTTGAGCTTTGTGGCCGCAGACCTCACACGTCAGCCTGTCGTGAGGGAGCCCCTGGAGCCAGGGGAGAGACTGGCAATAGCCCTGAGGTTTCTAGAACTTGATTTCTGTCTGTGGACATGTCACTAAGCAACAACATTCTGCTATGCAGAAAGTGCAGTTGTGACATTTAGTAGTGTACTGGCAACAAAGTGGAGAGTATGAATATCCTTTTTGTATTCCTTTTAAATCCTCTCAAAAAAATTTAAAAAGTTGGAAATAGGTAGCTGAGACCAGCAGATTTGCTGGGCTCAGAGAAAAGTTAAAAGTAGAGGAACTAAACAGGGTCAGTTACATATAAAGCAGTTTCTTTTGTGCAGTATGACTGAACTCTGTAGTGATTACATGAACATACATGAAGTGGCATATTTGAATATGTGCCACCTAGTATATAAAAGTAGTGCAATCAGTTTTCATATATGCTCTCATTGCATTGCCCGTAGTTTGTTATTGAGAAGCACAAGGGCATTGCTGGAGTGCAAGTGCAGTTTCTAGTAGGCAGTGGATGCACGTGCTTCTTTGTGATAAAAGTTGTCGCTACAAAAAACAGGTTCAAGAATGCAGATGATTTTGACTGCAGGTGATGTTTTTGTTTTCTTAGAGTATTGTTCTTTTATAACACCTACTAAGTGCTTCCCTTTGACTGGCAATTTAGGTGACCTATGTAACGTACTAGTCATATTAGTGGTTATCGTAGGGCAGATATATTGAATAGGTTTACATGATCATGTCATGGTGGTCGAAATACTTTAGTGCATCAATGTGTTGCACCTGTAACTTTGCAGTACGATAACCTAGCAGTTTCATATTGTGAAAATTCTTGGCTTGCCATGTCAGCGCAAAACCTGTTCATGAAATGCGGCACTGACATGATACTCAGACATAGAAAGCTTGGTTACAAGTTGAATTTTCTTCATGAATTGAATCTGTTTTTCTGTCTGGTAGCTATCTGGCTTCAGGGCAGGACATATGCAATGTGGCCCTTGCCTACCGCGTTGGCATAGAAACTGCAAAGCGGTGCATACATGCAGCATGTCGGGCCATATGGGAACAACTTAAAGATCACTTCATGCAGGTAAGCTGAACCTTGGCTGCAAAATTTGTCACGAACTGCATTTCATTTAAAGTGGTTTATCGTAAGCCAATACTTCATGAAATTATTAATGTGTGTCACTCTGCTATGAAAGTTAGCGTTGGTAGCCTTTCAGAGATGTGTATACCTCAGTGTGGCAGCTTTCTTGCAAACCTTCTTCATATAGGCTTTGCAGCAAGGGCTGATACTCATATGCTCATTAATAGTTCTCAGTCTATTCTTTGCTAGCTTACAGCCAGCAAATACAAAATTGTGTCTGTGCCCTGGTTTACCATTATATTAATTGCTAACATTTTGTTATTGGCTTTATTGCTAGCATGCAGATTAAACATCCAGTAGTTTTAACTCCTGGCAATTCAACATTTTGGCAGTTTAAGAACAAGGAACCGGCAGATGTAATGGGCCCCAACAATGGAATGAAATAAAATTGAATTCCACATATCTGTCATTGGGTATTTGCTTTCTGACGTGACACTTGTCTTGCAAGTTTGCTACTGTCCACCTTAAAGCAGAGCTGTTGCCTTCTTCCAGACACCGACAGAGGCGGAGTGGCGCCAAATTGCCAATGATTTTGCCGACCGATGGCAGTTCCCAATGTGCTTTGAAGCAGCTGATGGCAAACTTGTGGCTATTGTCTGCCCTCCAAATTCTGGGAGCAGATACTACAATTACAAGGTAATCCCACTCGTGAAATGGATCAATGCCATGATAATTGTTCGCTTAGGGGCATAGAAAACCTATTTTTGTCATCACTCCGCAAACAAAATATTTCTGCTAGTGTTTATCAAGGTAGCTTGCACTCCACTGCGAGCTAAGTTGCACTTCAAAGCCTAAGTTGCTTTGACAGTGCATCTCAAATGATTGCCCTATAGAGGCGAAATACAAGTCACTGTGCATGCTTTCTTGCCGACATTCAGTATATACAGGCAAAATACGTCACTGTGCGTGCTCTCTTGCCTACATTGAATATATAAGTTATTAAAGGCAGCTTTGGAAGCGAGTGCTGTTCAAGATTTCCTAGCTTGCCAACCATTACGCAATGTGAATTTAAATGATTGCATAGACTGTCGCAACGCTAAATGCACTTTGCGGAAGCTGCTTGTTATGGGTCGCCAATGCTGCAGACGACGCAGATTTGTAATTCTGATCAAATTAGGGTAGTACGTGATCCAGACATGGTATTGAAAAAGTACGACGGTCGTGTGCCATCTCTTCATCAGATTCCAGCGCGAATAAGGGAGCGGTTTAACCAAGAGAAGCGTATTATGGTGTGCGTTTAGCATTGCAACACCGTATGTAACGTATCAGCAGCAAATAAAATTGGAACAGGATAACTGTGATAATTGTCAGGGTGCAATAACACGTGATGTGACAGCTGTCACCTTATAGAACTGGTAATTGAGAAAGTGATAACACCTCCCGTTTTTGCTGTTATAGTTTCAGATGTCATGTTCATATTTCATTGGTTGGTCATAACACCTGGTGTTTCTTGGCATTGTCTCTGTACCAGCAGTTTCTAAATTAAAAGAACATCTCACTTGCAGATGTAAAAGGCACAGGCCCTTTCTGCATTGTACCAACCACTGTCTCCCACTAGATTTTCGGGAACAGAAGGTTCTTCTATTGCTCTAAGGTTTAAGTGCGCAAACGAAGCTGCCATGGGGTATAGCATGGAGTCACACCTTGGCCGTTGCAGCACTGTGCTTTTGAAATTTATGTAGTGTTATGTGCCATACTTTTATTCAGTGTGTACTATGTTTTTCATTTCAGGGCACATACTCAGTAGTTGCTGATGGCTGTTGTGGACAGCCACTGCAAATACGTATTGATAGATGTAGGCGGAGAAGGTCGGTTCAGTGATGGTGGAACATTCAAAAACTGCGACTTTGGCCGTGACCTCAGCAGAGGAAGCCTTGATATTCCCAAACTTGGGAGGCTTCCCAGGTCAGCAGCTGTAGTGCCGTACGCTTTTGTAGGCGATGAAGCCTTCCAACTGAGGACCGACTTTATGCGTCCGTACCCATCGAGGCATCTCGATGACAAGAAGAGAGTCTTCAACTACAGACTGAGCAGAGCACGGTATAAATCGACCTTATATTATGTGTTACTGAAAGAAGGTGGTAGAAAAATCTCTATTTTGTAACTTTGATAGCTTTATCTAGAGTTTCAATTTAAGCTTTTTTAGTAGCATTCATATTCACTGGACCAAAGCATTGGTCCAAAACAAAATAGAAAACTCAAAGGCATAAATATTAAACGCGTTGCTATCATAGCATATTAACATTTCGACGGCTTTGTCTGCATCTCCCCACCAGCATGTATTTTAGAATAGATTTGTTGAACATGCTATAAGCCTGTTTTGAGATCTTTATTGTTTGAAATGTTTTTTGCATTCCTCTTTCAGGCGATGTGCTGAAAATGCCTTAGGAATTACTGCAGCCAGGTGGCGGGTACTGTTGCGAGCTATCCCCCTGCGCCCTGAGAATGTTGCCTATGTTGTCAAGGCCGCCTGTGTCTTGCACAATTTCCTGACTGTCAGAAATCCTCTTGCGCAAACTTACACTGACAGAGAGGACGTGTTTGGGAATGTTGTGGCAGGACATTGGCGGCAAGGCATCCAAAGGGCGTCGGGGGACAGTTCAGAGCATCGGTATTTCCCACTTGCTCCCACCCATTCAAGAAATCGCCATGCTGATGCTGCTGCAGCCAGGGACTTATTTTCCACTTATTTCAGCAGCGCAGCTGGCGAAGTCCCCTGGCAGTGGCAACAGCCAGGCATTTCCAAGGTGGCAGCCCTGAGACAAGGGGCACGCCAGTAGCACCATCCACGCTACTAAAGGTAGGGTGCTTTTGCATTAAGAAAAAATGTGGACTGAGTTTTACTGCATTAGTACCAGCCAAGCTGCTTTATCCTGTGCAGCTGACTTTGCTATTCCGGAACTAATTTATTGTAGTGCGTTCGAACCGACTTAAACAGTATATTGGCTGTAACAGTGAAAAGCCCTGGCACTGCATTCTATAAAAATATCTGTTTACTTCCGTTTTTTTCATGCCATGCTATTGGTTATAACAGTTTTGCTACTAAGAGCCAGGATGAAAAGAAGTGCTAGATTCTGACAAAACCACGAGTGCCCAGGGCAGACCGCATGGCGCATTTCAGTTCGTGTGAGGCCCCCCACCCTTCAAATTGAGTTGGCTGCACGTAATGATACAAAGAGAAACCAAGAGCCCTCAGTCCCTCGCCCTTTCCACTTGAACACAGAACAGCAAGATACTTTTGAAAAAGCTGTCTGTCCGCTTTAGTGTAGCAAGCAAAGCTGCCAGCATGTGGCTTTTCCCAGAACTAGGGACCAAATTCCTGGGTGATTGATAAGTTTGAATCTTCATTTTGTCTTCCTTCTGAAAATCCATTTATAACAATTATTGGTTATATCAGCAACATTTCCTTGGCACTGTAATATTTTGTGGGCTCTACTGTACTAAACTGGCATGAAATGAAGCAGGACGAAGACATCAACGTTTTGTGAGGAGGGCAGAAAGCTCAAAACTGCTCAAGTTTGATTGTATGCGTGGTTAAAACAAGTTCTCCATACAAAACAGATGGGGGGGGGGGCGACTACTAACCACCATGGTTCCTCTGGTGGAAAGTAATCTTTGTGCATATGCAGAGCCTGTTACAGGAAAGGAGGAAATTAATGTTGTATGCAAAAAGGCACGGGTTAGGTGACCAGTTAAGGACAGCAGTGATCTTTAAGGCCTTGAATGTATGTGTGCATCTTTATCACATTGCTCACACGGGCAGCTGCTCTATGCCAACATGGAGTCCCTGGAAGACCATGTGGCGATCGTCGAATAGGTTCTCGCCTCAGGATGACCACTTTTTTTTTGTGCTACATGCAGAAAAGATAACTGACTTTTCCCAGAGGTGAAGAAGTTATCTGTAGTTTTGAGTGTCATTTTCTGTGTGTCAGGCACACAGCCAAGAAAATGATTCAACAAAAATGACCTCTGTTGGGAAGAAAAAAAACGGGTACCACAGCTTTATTTAGCAGTGTATTCATGGAATGCTTGGATCAGCTTTATCTGCAGCCCAGGTCGAGGAGCCTTCGGTAATGTTTTTATCATTTTGTCTAATGATAATTCTAATAGTTCACAGTAGTAAATTTTCACTTCCATTAAGGGTCTCGGTAAGCTTGCTCAGGTTGGCTACTATTCCCTCATCGGCCCGGTCGGCCTTTCTTTTATGTCGTTTGCCCTGCGCAAGCGCTGTTTGTGGCATTGGAGCCTCGGCTGCCGCCAAGTCTTCATGTGCAGCAGGAGATGTGTCAGCCAGTGATTCCTGCGAGCATGGATCATCTAGCATCCATTCTTCGAACTGTGAAAGTCCGTCGTTTTCTGCAGTTTGAGTGCTGAGCTCAAGCACTTCACAGGGCTCAGACACTACGATGGCCTGGGACGCACTGCTTGGCTCCAACACTGTGTTGGTCTGAGACGCACCACTGGTTTCGGACATTGCGCTGTCCTGGAGCACTGTGACAAGCTGAAATGCACCGCTGGACCCCAGCACACATCTTGACGCTGGATGGCTTGGTTTTGACGACGTGTAGTTGTCTGAAGTCCTGCATATTTTAGAACAGCAACCATGTACCAAAATGAACACACCCTTCAAATTTCTGGGCTTATTTTTTAAAAAGAATTGAACGTTACAAGTGTAAATACGTTATATAGCACATAAAGTTCTGTGCTGCAAAAGTGGGCAAGGTGCCTGCAATGCTGCAACCATGCAAAAACGAATTCTGCTTTTTGCACAGGTTTTCATCGCTTACACTGCTTCTACAGGTCCCCCTTTCGTGGTCCAGGATGCGTTGTGGATTCTAGAGAAACAGAAACACAAATCATCTCACCGTGCCTGGTCGGCCCTATCTTCGTTACTGAGGATAGCCATGGCCTGACCACAACCGGACTGCCCAACGTCGTCATGAACTATCCAATCTTGCTGTCACCATCAATAACTCTAATATTGTTATCACAGAAAATTACTGAATCCTAGGGTTACTCGCTGCTTTAGGCTGTGTTGTCGGATGTATAGCAGCTTGCGCAGTGCCACTTCTGCTGTTGGTCTGGTTTATTGGGGTTTAACGTCCCGAAACAACTCAGGCTGTGAGGGACGCCGTAGTGAAGGGCTCCGGAAATTTCGACCACCTGGGGTTCATTAACGTGCACTAACATCGCACAATACACGGGCATCTAGAATTTCGCCTTCATCGAAATTCAGCCGCCTCGGCCGGGATCGAACCTGTGTCTTTCGGGTCAGCAGCCGAGTGCCATAACCGCTTAGCCACCGCGGCGGGGTATTTCTGTTGTTATTCCTGCCCATTTCATTGCTTGTTCAATTCCTATTTTTGGTTTTTTTCACTGTTATGCCGTTACATTTACTTTTGCCTTCCTTTCGTTATGTATTCTTTCCGCCCTTCAAGTGTTGTAAATAAATAAATCGCATTTATTCCCTGCCCCACTGTGCTCTCTTCCAATCTCAGTGTCACAGCTTTGAGCCATGGGCAGAAAGCTTGAAGCAGGCATTCATTGTGAATTGGAAAGTTGCTGTGGAAGTGCAGTGCAGCAGATGTGTTACAAGCGTTTCTCAATGAAGGTACTGAACGTATTAGGAGAAAAATAAAAACTTAGAGCAGCCTTTACTGAGTGGAATCCTTCAACAGGCACTAAAACAGTAGTTAGTCATGGCCTGACATGGGGCAATAATGTCGAAAAGTGTGAGGATGATTGCTAAGAAAAGGCACAAGACTTTGTCAGCATTACAGATGAGCTTGAAAGGAAGCCTAGACCAAAAAACAACATTGCTTGAGCCTTTTCACAGGTAAGAGTTTCTTCTGCAATAAAGGTGCATTTTTTATGTGTAGGAAATGCCGCTTCGTTGACCACTCAGTTCACAAGTCCTTGCAAAAATATCGAAGAGGCCTTGAGAGTCACTGAATACCCTTGATTTTCATCTGGGCAAAAACAGCATGCACTCCTCTATCATTTTTATTTACAAAGGTCGCTGCGTTGTCCTCAAATTCGCTCAGCTCTCTGCAGGATAGCAGTTTTACCCAAAATCCACTACTGTCACTGACGAAACATGGGAATTGCTGCACACAGCATATACACTTCAAGAAAATCCTTTACACCAAACTCTTCAATTCATGGGAAGTAAAGCTTTGTGCTTTTCATATGAGTGTTGACCACATTTTTGTTTGTAGCCATTATCAGCACTTCCATAGAATATATATTGAAGTTGCTTAGGGCACCAAAATGTTTTCGAAGCACACACGAACAAAAAAATGAGAGTATTGTGATAGAAGTACCGTTATAAGAGTTCAGTGCCACCAAGAATATTACGCGGAGTGTAGTTTTAGAACTCGCGAGAATGTACAAAAACTCGCGCTTATATCGCGATCAAAACTTATTCCAGTCAGTTATATAAGCCGAGGCGTCGAGGGCTCAGAAGAAAAGCGATGCGGCATGCAAACACACCGAAGCAATGGCTAAATGCCGATATCATTTGCGCTGCAAAACTTCGTGAATGCGCGTGATATCAGCCGCAAGATAGCCTTCGACCGGCGAGCCAGCCACGGCGGCCGTGGTCATCGCCGCTGTACCCGTACGTCCTCTTTCCTTTCTCTACTTTGCTCAATTCGCACTGCATTCTCTTTCGTAATGACTCCGTATCTCTTTCTTTCCGCGCCACCCTCCCCTTTGCCAGTGCACACAGCCCCCGCCGAGAAAGCCCAAACATACTGAGAGGTCGACCTTTCCTAACTTCACTTCAATATTTTACGCCGCAGACAACAGCTTGAGCGTTCTGAGATGACTGCAGACGTTTCTGCACAAATTGCATCCCAGTGCCTCTCGTTGGACTGAGCTCGCTTCATGCAAGTTTCAATCGTCGTAATGGCACAACACTACACTACACACTGCATGCATCGCTTTGTAGACCAGCTGGTTATGGGAACGAAAATTATCAATGAACTTACCGTCTGCCGCGCACTGTGTCCTTCAGGAAGTGCAGCAATTCAAAATACTGCCAAGCTACATCGCTGTCGGCCACTTCTTCGTCCCCGGCGCCACTTTTCTTTGCCTTCTTGGTATATCCGGCGAAATTTGTCTCGCTGCGATTTCCACCGCTTTTGGGCTAGATCGGAACCCTCTGCACGATTGAAACACAAGCGTTTTCGAGCACATTTCACTTAAGCAGCACTCGTCACAAGCAAGATATCGGCTTACCTTTGCTTGGCAGGCTTGGCAGAACCTCTGCTGCCATATCAAGCCACAAATCTGCCTTTATGAACTTATTTTTATGGCTTTTATGGCTCGCCTCCCAGAGCGACGGCCGCCTTTCCACTGCGGCGACCAGACTTTCATTTATTATTTTATTTTGCGACATGGCGCGAACAGCCTCGGCACCAAGCAAAAATGTAGACAGCAAGTGAAGAGCGCGCGGAAAGCCGTACCGGATGTCCCGAGAACCACGTCCTTCCATTGGTGTATGTCTGCCTGAGGTACGCCAATGAGAGACGTGACGGTGAGCGGCTTCCGGTGCTTGCGCGAGCGCTGGCGCAGATATCTAGCAGTGACAGATATCGGCTACTCGCCGAGGTTCGCTGGCGTCTCCTGCAGTGCGCATGCGCAGACTGGTTCTAGCGTACGCCAAGAGCGCCGACGCTGAGCGCGTACGCCCAGGAAGGGCCCTTGGAGTTGGGGCTTTACAATCAAATGATAAAGCCGGGTGCCTGCGACTTTCAGCGTTAACCAACCCGTAGTGCAAAGATTCGTGGCAATATTTTAGCAATGTCAAACGTGATATAAAAGTGCATGAGTTGACTGCTTCATCATCTAGAAAGTGCGTCAGCACCATCCGTGAAGCACGCGCCGCGATTTGAGAAAAGTGATGGCAACGATGACATAAGGCATTTAGATTGCGCACCTATTCATTTATATATAGCCGCCGCGGTGGCTCAGTGGTTATGGTGCTCGGCTGCTGACCCGAAAGACGCGGGTTCGATCCCGGCCGCGGCGGCCGAATTTCTTTGGAGGAGAAATTCTAGAGGCCCGTGTACTGTGCGATGTCAGTGCACGTTAAAGAACCCCAGGTGGTCGAAATTTCCGGAGCCCTCCACTACGGCGTCTCTCATAGCCTTAGTTGCTTGGGGACGTTAAACCCCATAAACCAAACCAACCTATTCATTTATAACACAGACAAAAGAAAGGAAGGCAAACAATTTGGCGCAACTTAAGCTTCTCGGTAATAATACGTCTGAGTACAGTTCCCGCGGCGCTAGTGCAGTAGGCGACCAGACACGGTACACCCAGTGCAGAATGGAGGCGACTCTGAGTTTCGACTTGGAAAGCGCGCAGAGCGTTGTGCCGCCGATGAACCACACCTCGGGCGAACGGCGAGCGCGTTTCCAGCGCGCGCTACTGTAGCGCCATCTTTGCGAGTGACGCATGCAAATGACGTTATCGCCGAAGGCTGACGACGGAGCGCTCTACTCAGGTGTAGCGGGTCGCTGCTTCGCGCAACATGCTTTCCGTCATGGCGGAACCGAGGGGAGCGCGCTCACTCCCCTTGGGCCCAGCCATGCTGTACGCTACTGCCGTATCCTCCTCCTCGACTTTCCTCCTCACTCTCTATCTGTGCGCTCCGCGCTCGGCTACGCCGACGGCGAGGCACGACGCTCAACCTGGGAACGGGTGCATAAGAGCTGTTCTGTAAAGGCGGAAGTCACCGCATAGTGCATGGAAGTAACGGTTTCCTTTGTTTTCTGTCATTGTGGAGACCCTCGAACGAGTGGCGGCCGCTGTCTTGGGCACGGTCACAGCACACACCAGTAAAAAAATTGGTAGGGGCTTACCTCTGCTATGCCACGATATACGTAGCGTGAGGTGTAGGCGAAGTGTCCACATCTCGGTGGAAACGTGAACCAGAGGGAAGGTGCATAACTGCCCTCTTGTATCAGTGGACACCACAACCGTGCTTTAAGCTAAGTGGAGGTAGTGACAGGTTCGTTGCTTAACGAGACAGTTCTTTTACGTCGTACAAACCCAAATCACGGCTCCATCTTCTTCGCCCCGCTCAGACGTTTCACACATTTCGCTACTTACCGGCGTCAAGTCTTTTAACTGCCATAGTCTTTCACACACGTCGCACACATACCCAAACGGATCGTTCACAAAGTCGGCCTGAAAGTCCCGAGTCGCACTGGCACTTTCAATGAGTTTCACCGTATAGTCCTTCGTTCGGCGAGTCTTGACATCGTCTTGAGGCTGCTGCTGAGAGGCCCCGGCACGCCGCTCAGCCTCCTGGCGACGCCGCTTTGCTAGGCGTTCCTCTCGTTGCTCTGGCGCCTCCGCTGCGCGCTTTGCTTTAGCTCGTTCATTCTTCCTATGGTTAACCGCAAACTGCCAGGCAACCACCTCGGGAACCGGCGAATTCAACTTTTCCGCTCTTCTGCACCGCAGAGCAGCGGCTTTGCTTTCCTTCTCCATGGCTGCAGCCTGGCTGTTGTTCCTCATCATCCTCTCCACCTTCTTGTCTGCTCCGGCGCACCAGCTGCGCAGCCGTGACGTCACTCGCTCCTCGCGCATGCGCAGCTTGGCTCATCCACGCTCACGCGAAACTTTATTTATTATTTATTACAGATACCTGCAGCGCCCAAGGGCATTATTGCAGGGGGAGAAACACAATATCTCTTGCTCATTTGGCCGAAAGTACACATAATAACAGAAATACAATCACACAACTAATAGGTGAAGAAAAACATGCACTGAAGGAAGACAACTACGCTCCACAAATAAAATAACACTAATGAAATGAAAAAGACACGCGCAAGACAACTGCGCGCCACGTAACACATTAGATAAAAATGCGCGGAATTGACCTTCCGTGCAGCACTCAGTGACGCCGGCTGGTAGCCTGTTCCACTCATTGATCGTCCGTGGAAAGAACGAGGTTTTGTAAATATCTGTGCGACACTTAATCTCTCGAATCTTCCACTGATGATGAACTCGTCTAGAAAAAAAATGAGGTTGAAGCAGATACCGGTATTTGTCAATGCTCAGCTTTCCAAAATAGATGCGATGCATGATTTGTAATCTCAAATGTTCCCTACGGCTAGCTAAAGATCCCCAGTCAAGGTGGTTTTTAAGAGACGTGACACTAGTTGAGAAGCTGTAATTATTGGACACAAATCTCGCAGCATTATTTTGGACGCGCTCGAACATATTACATAAGTAGGCAAACTGGGGGTCCCATACAGGACAGGCATATTCAAGAATTGGTCAGATGTAAGTGAAATACAGGAGTTGTTTGACATTAGACGGTGCTTTATTGAAATTTCTTTTTAAGAAATTAAGCATTCTGCAGGCTTTGGATGTAGTGTACTCAACTTGCCTCGTCCATGTTAGGTTACATGAAAAATAAACGCCGAGGTACTTGTATTCAAGTACTTTTTGCAAGGGAACATTAGTAGTGAGTATAGCTCACACTACAAAACGCGGCTAGCCAGTGTAGCTCACACTACAAAACGCGGCTGAAAGTGCTACAGTTTGACAGCACATGAGCGAAGTTTTTTTTTTTTTTTGAGCTCACCTTGAGCTACAAAATTACGAGGAACTTTAGCGGCTAAAGTGGTGAAAGGCGAAAGCCTGAGTGCTGCATTCTGCTACGCGATTGTTCACTTCCCATTTTGTTGGTGCATTAATTAACTGCTCATTAATGACGCTTAAGCTTCGCCTTTAGGAGTCGAACGCGACAGCGTGTTGCAGCGCTGCAAGGGAGTCCGCGGAACGCCACCATCCGTTCGGCGCGATGCCTTGCCATTTGAACGCAACGCTTTTTGAGGAAAGGAAATGGCTCTGTAATTCTCTGTCATCTCGGTGGACACCTGAGCCGCACCGTACAGGAAGGGAGGAAGTGTGAGTGAAAGAAGAAAGAGGGGCCGTAGTGAAGAAAATGAAAATTGTATTTGAGGAAAGGAAATTACGCATTCACTGTCTCACATATCTCAGTAGACACTAGACGAAAATTGTATTTGAGGAAAGGAAGTTGCGCAGTAACTGTCTCACATATTTCGGTGGACACCCGTCAAAATTCGCGCGTGGTGACGTCACGACAATTTGGACCAATCAGAAACGCGGACAAATAGGACTTGCTCGTCGGTAAATTGGTTTTTGAGGAAAGGAAATGTGTCTCGCATATCTCCGTGGACACCTAAACCTCGCCGTAACGGGAAGGGAGGAAGATGGGAGCGAACTAAGATACCGTATTCACTAGACGCACCTTTGTTCATTCCAAACCATCGAGTTGGCATGGCGGAGTGGTAGCGTGCTCGACTCGCACTGCGGAGACCGGGGTTCGATTCCCAAGCTCGGCCAATTTCTTACTCAGTTTTATTTATTCATCTGGTCTGACTAGAAAGTTAATTGGACTAATTGCTTAAGTAAGCAATTAACTAAGCTCTCTAAGCTCTGTCCCACTTACTTGGAGCATCACTATACGATCCCTTTAATTGGTCGCATGGTTAGTAGCCGAAGTACAATTGGCCCCGTTTGAAATTCGCGCACTGTGTCGTCACGACCGTTTCGACCAACTGAAAAGCGTGACATTTTCTGTCGACAACTTCTGCTTACAACGATGATTAAAGGCTTTCGCCTTAATATATTTAACGGTGCAAAAAAGGCACACACACAGGAAAAGACAGAAAGAAACGGATAGTAAGGCGCTCTTACTGTCCGTTTCTTTCTGTCTTTTCCTGTGTGTGAGCCTTTTTTGCGCCGTTAAATATATTGTAACATGAACCAACAACCTTTGCGTCAAGTAATTTCACATTGAGCCGTCGCTTGCATGAATGCCATCCAAGGTCACCAATCGATGCGGCCACGATAGGAATATGAGATAAAATCTCTGCCTCTCCCGTAAACGAGAGTAGAGTAAGCATGAAATGTTTACGGGCCTAATGTCATCTCGGTGGACACCCGAACCGCACGGTACAGGAAGGGAGGAACGCCACCACCCGTTCAGCGCGATGCCTTGCCATTTGATCGCAAGGTTTTTTTCAGGAAAGGAAATGGCGCAGTAATTCTCTGCCATCTCGGTGGACACCCGAACCGCACCGTAAAGGAAGGGAGGAACGCCACCACCCGTCCGGCGCGATGCCTTGCCCTTTGAACGCAGCGCTTCTCCACCGGATCACGTATGACAACGAAGTGTAACGTGGCATTTATGTGCTCTTTGCACGCGTTATTAGAAATCGGAAATTATAATTCCGTGCATTATCAAACCCACAGCTCCACTGATATCTTGATAAACATTGAGAAGGCACTGGCAGCAGTTATTTTTTGTCTCGTTTGGAGACCAACCGGCGCTTGCATTCCGGTCGCGTAGGAGGGCTTAGAGAGTCTCGTTAAATCTCGTTAAGTCTCGTACGGTGCCCGGATGTTCTCGTTTCAGAGCCCGGATGACTGGAATTCAGTGCCCGGATGAGTGGATTTCAGTGCCCGGATGAGTGGATTTCAGTGCCCGGATGAGTGGATTTCAGTGCCCGGATGATGGCTCTCGGTCTCGGCGTGACGTCACCACACTGCCGACAACGGGAGCTAAAAGCATTTCATGCTTAATAAATGGAGGGGCGGCGACGAGACAAAGAAGGGAAGCCCGCAGTGGTACATGGAGTCTGAAGCTGATGGTGCTTGGCGCCAACACGGACCCTTAGCTCCCATATCGAGGCTGTCATCCGCACCGAGGCTAAAGGTTGTAAGGTGGAGGGTAGAAACTATGAACGGCGGTGATCACGGTCGTGGTCAAGCCCCGGCCGACGGGCTTCCTGTGTGCCCATGTGTGTCCGACTACCATGTCGGGAGCTCCAGGACATTCCTGTCCGTAAGAGGCTGAATTACACGTGATTTATTAGGAACTGTCAACAAACATATTTTGTATGCGTAAATCCACATCAAATAAACTAATCGGTACATGAAAACGTCCCCCATCAAAATACATCTAGATGATACTCGCACAGACTGTGACCACTTCTCACATTTCTTTATTGTACATTGAGTTAATGGCAAAGCTGGAATAGCTCCAATGTCTGTTTTACTAATTGCTAAGACTCTCAAAAAAGCAATCAGGAAAAACTACAAAGCCAAAAACAATCCTCCGATGATCTACTCGTTGAAGTTCCAAAGAAAGAGCACACTGACACCCTACTGAAAGAGCAGCAGTTTGCCGACCTACATTTCGTCATAACCCCACATCGTACTCTAAACCCCATCCAATCTGTGCTGTCTGAGCGTGACATCACCGGGGAAACCGAATCCGCCCTCCTCAAGCCTTCCGTGACCAAGCTGTCATTGCCCTTCGTCTGATCACAATAAGACGGAACGGCGAAGAGGTATTGACGCTCCACATTGTCCTCAAATTCAACCGGACACGGCTTCCAGAAGCCGTAAACGCGGAATTCATTCATTGTAATCTGTGACCATACGTTCTGAACCAACGCAGATGTTTCAAATGCAAAAAGTTCAGGCGTGGTTCTACCACCTCTCGCGGGAAACTAACTTGTGTAAAGTGCTGTGCAGACGAACACCCCACCGAAAACTGACAGGATGGACCAGCTGTCACGGGCCGTACGCTGCCTGCTGAAGAACTAGTGAAATATTCAAAAATTAGAAACTAATCATCCGAATAAAGGTAATGAAAATTATCGCTTTCACTGACCCTGGAAGAAGATTTCGCTTCCCTGCTCAGTATCTTACGCTGACGCAGCGCGCTCTAGCGCCGGGCGGCGTCTAGTCTCGGAGGGCACGCAGTACATCTTTGCTGATGCGCGCCCATCTCTGCTCCCCAACAGGCAGCCACCGGCTGCAGGAATCTTCTACATCTCAGAGGTCAACCTCTCAAAGACCTCTGGGACAGCAAGAACTAATCAAAAGAAATCTGTTCCTCGTGAAAAATCCCCAATCAGTTCTTGGTATTCACCGGAGGCGATAAATATAACTTTGGACTCCTTCTGGAACGCCTAAAAAACATATTCTACCGATGCCACCTGTACAGGCGGCGATGCTTAGATAAGAGCCCCCTCTTTTCTCTTTCTCACGCAGAATCGTGACCGCGGATAGCATCATGCATTTCTTACGGAGCCGAAGGCCACATAAGAACTTCGATATATACACAGAATACTTGCACCATACCGAAGAAACAATTTTAATACAGTAAACACACTTAAGCCCAAACACACAAATGTTCTGAAAAATTACATCGCTTTCCGTAAGGACCGACAGGGTGGTGCCCACGTATTAGCAGGCGCTGCAGTTGTGGTCCTGAAATCAATTGCCTGTTAAAGTTTTTTTCCTGGTTACTGATTAAAAGGCGGTGGCAATACGCATGCTTTCTACATATCCCCCCCCCCCCCCCCCCCCCCCCCCCCCGATCAACGCTAATCTTCCGAGGGTTTAGAAACTCACTGATCAGCTGCCGGAACTGCTCTTGCTCGTGAAGTCATCAATGCACATCATCCACTATGGGATGTACAAGAACTGATTCCCGAGGTGCGCTAATAGAAAGATTGCTATTGTCATCTTCGTCCTGCATATCTATAAATCAACCAACATACTTTAACATGCCACAGAACTCATACGCGGCAATAAACCTTGCTATCAGCTCTCCATTGCTCGTAGCAATCAAAGAGTGGGCTGTCATTATTAATCTATATGAAAGTGGCCACTCTCCGGTTCCTTTGAAACATATAAGAGAAATAAATTCAAAGCATGAATTACCCCAGAAAGGTTAAAGACCAGGCGGCTGGATGGAAGATGTTCAGAGAACATTTAGAGCTGCCTCGTCCAATAATCTCACACTTACGTGTTGACGAATTGCAACTATACAATAGACTGTAGATAATTCGCGCTGCAGAGAAATGCATTGCACGGACATAGGTCAAAATACAAAAACAAGCTTAGGTCACGGTTTAATGCATAATGCAGGGTAGACCTTAAGAATTAAAATAATGCATGGTGGAAATTCCGCAGGTATCCGGAAGTCGGCAACTTGGTAACGTAAGGCGGACAGCAGTAAGCGCAGGCGCTCCCGTTGTGAGTCGGAGTGGGAAAGTTGTACATCCTTTTTTTTCATCTGCAAACACTCATACAGACTCACATAAAGTGCACTACAGAATAAGAGCATTTAAAGTCCATAGTGCACACCAACACTTCTTGTCAGCGCTGCTAGTGATTGACCTAGCCACCAAGAAGATGCATTGGGCAGCATTATAAATGCGCATTCATCTCAGCACCCTATACAGATACCTTCTTCAAATACAAAATAGCTCACGAACGAAAACCTATCTGCGGTAAAAGGCCATCCACAGGAGTCAACAATACCTCCCCTAGCTTACAGGAATTGACGTTGGCACTGGGCAAACGTGGTAATTAGGCATTGGGCCCTGATAAAAATGTATATAGCATGCTCAAGAACCTGCAAGAAGACAAGCTAAAAAGTGTTCGCTTCATCTTTAACAAGCTACAGTCCTCAGCACGCCTGCCGAAATAATGAAAAGAGGCTATCATCGTCCCGATATAGAAACGAGGGCAAAGATGCCACCCTTGCGGGTAGCAACAGGCCAGTCGCACTAACTAGTTGCTTCTTCAAGCTCTTTAAAAAGCTGATAAATCGCCGTCTTATGTATTATCCTCAGTTCAATAGCCTTCTTGGCTAATGGCAAGCTGGATTCAGGTTTGGCCGGTGAACTGCTGACCAGCTTGTTGTTGAATTTGGGTCATATTTCTGAGATTCTCACGTTCAAACACACCCGCTGTCTATCTGTTCTTTGACCTGGGGAAGGCATATGATACAACATGACGTTACAGCATCCTCCGTGATCTGTGTTGTCTTATAGCCTCCGGGAGCATCTTAAATGCCATAGAAAGATACCTCTGCGAACTCACCTTTAAGAATCGGAAACACATTGTCAAAGGAGTTCACACTCGATATGATGTTCCGCAAGGAGATGCATTCAGTTGCCCACTTTTCATATTTAAATTCTCTAAAGGGTGCGCTGCCTAAATCTATTTCGTACTCTGTATACGTTGATGATGTGTAGATAAGCTTCAGGATCGGTGAACGGCTGGTCCAACTAGGGGTTGACAAAGTCTACAGCTGGGCTGATGACAAAGTTTTAAATTTAACTGTGAAAAGACTGTCTGCGTACTCTTTTCTATGCTACGTGGCGTTAGGCCTGACTCCAGCATCACATTGAAAGTTCAGAGCCTTGCGTTCGCAATAATCATCACAAATTCCTTGGTGTTGTATTTGAGGGAAACCTCTCTTTCGTCGCGCACGTCAGAGTTGAGAGAGAAATATATGTAAGCAGTTGATGCGCTATAAATCATCAGAATAGTGTTGTGCTGTCAGGCATTCACTACGGCTTGGAAGTATGCGAGTCAGCATCAAACGGTGCCCTAAAGATCCTAGACCCAGTTTACAACCTTGGACTCCGTCTCCACACCGGTGCTTTTCGAATCAGCTGAGTTGCTTGCCTGTATATTGAGGCGGACCGATGGTGACTAGAACGACGAAGACAGTCTACAGGCACAACTACGCTACAAGGGTGCTATCCAAAATGGAGCATCCATACCATGACACAACAGTTTTCGATGAAACCATTGATAGCATCACCATACTCCATCAAAGCAGCCACGCGTACTGGAAATCTCAACATTCCTGGTTCCAATCTTCAAACGATCTCCGCAAATCATGCGAGGCGGTTAACTGTGACATGCCAGTCCTCGAGGTAGCAAAACAAGGGCTATCCATTACTACACAGCAAGACTTCAAGTCCCTGCAGACAAAGTACCGACGCGATGAGGTTACACTGACATCTCAAGACTCCTGTACCCTCATTTGCGGAGTAGCCGCGATGGCTCAGTGGTTATGGCGCTAGGCTGCTGAGCCGAAAGACGCGTCTTCAGTTCTGGGCGCAGCTATCGAATTTCGATGGGAGCGAAATGCTAAAGACCCATGTACTGTGCGATGTCAGTGCACATTTAAGAACTCCAGGCGGTCTCCAGGCCGAGGCCTCCACTACTTCATGCCGCCTAGCCTGAGTCGCTTTAGGACGTTAAACCTCATAAATAAGCATTTAGTCTCATGTCAGGCACATGAACTCGAATTCTCCAAATCAAAAACAATGAGCAACTACGCAAACGTATTTACTGCGGAATGCTTATACTGTTAGCCGTAAGACACACAATAGAATAGATGTGCACATATCTTATTTACACAGACTATCGAATGTGGCAAAACCTCTATCCACTGGGAATTTCTATAAGAAGTCAGCAATAAATTTCCCCCTCAACAGCCGCATGTCTGCTCAGAAACCGAAGCTTAAAATTACAGTGTGTTGGGTGCCAAGTTACCATAGCATCCCTAGAAATGAGGCAGCTGTGGGCTCGCACGTCTGCCGCTCTCCGGAATACTATAGACATTGAGAAAAAATTGTGAGGGACACATAAGCTCTGCCTTAAGGGTACGACGCGATAGCGTAATGGGCTAATTTCCATATATGTTTAAGGTCATTTTCTACTTTACCTTCATATATCCGTGGGAGTCCTCCTACCTCTCCTGGCGCTGTGGTGTAGCGGTTATGCAATGCGCCGCGGCTCTACGATGGCTGAGCTCCCAGCGGTGGGCCATTTGCGGCACAGATTGCTCTTCCCGAGCGACCAATCGTTAATTTTTAACTACGAGCTGCCAAGGTGGGCCGTTTCCTGACGCCCGAATATCAAATGACTTAGGCGGCCCACCTGCCTGCTAGGTTGCTCTCTGGGGACCACCTGGCGGAGCAATGCCCGTGATTTTTCGCTCAGTATCAAGTCAATGTCAAACTATCAAGTTAAGAGCATACCAGCACCTCAAACCCCATATCGGGAACATGGTTCGATGACACTGACAAGAAGAATTGAACACAGCAATCGAAAGCAAAGTACACGGAATAAAGCCGGGAATAGCAAGGTATGCTACCGAAAAGCAAGATCGGTATAAAGAAGTGGTTTAGTGCAGGCTGTGGATAGCACACACATGCACAACGCATTCAGATCTCCTAAGAACCGCTCTGGTACCTCGCTGCTTGAGATTCGGTGGCCGGCTTACTGTTATTCGTCTTTTAACCGTTTGTCGGAGGCTAGAACCAAAAGGAGACGCCAGTTAGCAGAGCTGTACATAAATCAAGTACCTACACACCAGTCCTTCTTTCTCAATGGCGATCAAAAGTTTCGTTTAGAAGTCAACGTTTTCTGAAAAGTAGGCTTTTTGCATGAAATTTCTGACGGCATGAACAGTAGCCTCTGCCATATTTTCGAGAATATTTCTGAGTTTTCTCTTTTAATCAGACATTCGAGAAGCCTTGTAGTCATATCCCAGGGAAGGACTGCCGCTAAGGCATCTTGACCTTTTAAAGAGCACACACGTAGCCTTTCAGTAATTTTCGCCCCTCATTATACATTAAAATCAAGCTTTAGGCCCTATCCACGATTTTTGTTTTATTTGTCTTTGAAAACTTCACAGTCAGCACACATTGTGGAGCTTAGTCGACCTGCTACCTTCTGTTCGGCGCTCCTTGACCTCAGATGCCCTTGCGGCAATCCAATCCATCATTATCATCATCAACAACAAAAAGTAGGGATGAGACTGAAAGAAGAGAGAAACGCAGCGATGCCGCCCACCTCTCGCCATCGGACCAGCGAAGGCCGTCGACTCATGAGCCGGTCTAATCGGTTGTTTGTTTCTTTCTCCCCGACAGCCTGCAGCTCAAAAGCGAAGGGCTTGATTAGAGGAGTCCAGGCCAAGATTATCCCTGCGTGCTGCCGGAGAAAGAAAATAGAGAGCAAAAATGCGAAGGGGACACTTAAGCTCCGCGTTAAGGGTATGACATGAAAGCTTAATGGGTTAATTCTCAAATATGAAGAAGTACTCATACCCCTCCTGGCGTAGTGGCGCAGCGGTTAAGCCATGCGCCACTACCCTGCGATGGCAAGTGCTCCCTGCGGTGGGCCTTGTACGGCCCAGGTTGCTCTTCCCGAGCGACCAATCATTACTTGAACTGCCGCCTGCCAAGCTGGGCTGTTTGCTCGCTATCCGGTCCGGAAGTTGGGATGACGCCTCAAGGTTACGAGACCTATGTGACCCAGAGCCGTGCCTGTATTTTTTTGCTCACAACGCTAACACAGAATTTCCTGGTGAACAGGGCCTTTAACTCGATCGTGTTAAAACTAACGCGCGCGGATGATACAGGACGTGCACTTTCATTACCGCCTCTTTTTTAACCCTCTCAAGAGAAAGCCGCCGCGGTGGCTCAGTGGTTATGGTGCTCGGCTGCTGGCCCGAACGACGCGGGTTCGATCCCGGCCGCGGCGGCTGGAATTTCTTTGGAGGAGAAATTCTAGAGGCCCGTGTACGTACTGTGCGATGTCAGTGCACGTTAAAGAACCCCAGGTGGTCGAAATTTCCGGAGCCCTCCTATATGGCATCCCTCATAGCCTGAGTCGCTTTGGGACGTTAAACATTAAACCCCATAAACCAAACCAAACCTCTCAAGAGACAGAAAAACAAAGGGTTTATGCGTTTATAAGGTCTTAACGTCGCAAAGCGGCTGATGCCATGAGAGACGCCGCTGTAGAGGCCTCCGGATAATTTCTACCACCTGGGATTTTTTAGCGCGCACTCACACCACACAGTCCACGGGCCTCTAATATTTCGCCTAGATGCAAATGCGACCCCCGCAGCCAGGATCGAACCCATGTCTTTCGGGCCAGCAGCCGAGCCCTATCACACTGAGCCACCGCGGCGGCTGACATAAACAAAGGTATAAATGAAGGATAGCGACAGCGCGAACCAGCAGATACTTGCCGGGCTTATAGCTAAAACGAAGTCAATAAAAATGACGATCGTCGTGATTTTGCTCGCAAGTCTCGCCGTTCATAAGACGCCGTTGGGGTCTCCGGGGAGCGAGAAGCAGATCGGTGGCGTAGCCAGAACTAGGAACAACGGTTAACAAAGACCTCAAGGCAGCGAGAGTGGCAGCATCAACAACGCGTCGAGGGCGAACCGTCAACTTCCGGAATTGTCGTCTCGAACAAGGTTCGTGGCTGTAGGGCCCCGCTGGAACAACAGCGTAGTAAACGCCAGCACGAAGCAGCGCCGCCGTACGTGGCAGCCAAGCTGCCGGCTCAAGCCGATTGTTGAAATGGTCCGACGTTTTAGTTTAGACAATTTTACAGCGGAAGCTGTAACGGCTTCATACAATCATTTGTAAGCAATTTATGATGTACAACGGTAGCTGCGTAACGGGATATTCGTAACGCGTTAAGTGGACATGACTACAACCTAGCACAAAACGGGACTGAGGTGTCCACTCACCCAGGGCTTAAGTTATGCGCCCCTTTCCTTTACTCAAACTGCAACAGAGTCTAAACGCTCGGTTGGTTTCGATAAACGGAAATGTGTAAAAATGCCTAAATTTGTAGGTGGACACCACCACCTCCTTACAGCGGAATTGAGCTTTCCACTGACCCAGTGAGCAGGTACGCGTTTTCCTTTCTTGAAAACTAGCGGAAGTTTTATACCCCTGCCACACGGTCAGTTTCAATGGCCATCGAGTCTAGGGCCTTCGAGATTTTCGATCGCCATCGAACTCGAGGGAGTTGTGGTGCTGCTACACGGCAAATCTCAATGGCCATTGAAATCGTCCTCACGTCTTACGCCAAGCTCGTGTGGCGCCACCATCGCTACGTTCGGTTTCGCGCAAATAACAAAAATATATTGACGAAACTTAACGAAATGTTGAAATACACTTTTTTGCAGTCATAAGGCGCGTTCACACTTGTTCAAAAATCCGGCAAGCGAAGCGGATTCGCTCGCCGCAAAAACTAGGACCTATTCTCATGTGTTGACGCCCGGGCGGGCTGGAACGGCCGCGCCGCTGCTGCTTCTCGCTGTGCGCTCCACGTCGCCGCTCGCGGCGTACACAGATACAGTGAGAAAAGAGCATAAATTTATGCTGTCTACGTACCACGAGCGTATGAACGCTTACGTACGCTAAACGCAGGCGCATTCCCACATTTAGTTTCAGCGTATGCTAGAAGAGACGCAAAAATAAACTCAGCCTCTTGTGGCGCCATCGGGTTGTCAAAACGGGAACCATTACTGTCAACAAACCGACTCTCTTAGGCCTAGCAGCGGCAGAATCGTCACTCTAAATAAAAAATAAAGCAAATTTATCACTTATACATTTTCTTGTAGGCAAGATGAGACGAAGCGAAAGATCGGTGCCCCATTTATGTCCAGTCAACGGACAGAAAAAGGCAGCAACAATAGGAATTCAGTCCTAAGCGAGGGGTCTGGCTTTGAAGGGCGCCGCTATGTTTGTTGTCGTTCGAAGCAATGCTAGCAACCTTGGGCAACGCTCGAAGGCCCTCGAAATCTCGATAGAGTTCCGGGCTGCTCCGTCGACTCGATAGACTATTGACTCGATGGCCATTCAAACTGGCCGTGTAGCAGCGCTCGATCGCCTTCGAGTCGATAGACTATCGATTCGAGGGCCTTCGAAATGCCCGTGTGACAGGGGTATTAGACTGTGAATAAGACAACAGTGGGAACCAGACTACATGCTTAGTACAAGCGGGCCCTGGAGTCCATGAAGTGTACTGGGAACACGATCGACCCGAAGACCGCATGCGGAAGGTGGTCGATTATGCACATGAGTATATAGTTGCCAAAACGGGCCAATGAGACTCGCAACCGGGCAGTTCCTGTGAAATGTCAAAACGAGCCTGCCACTCCAAACCTCTCGGCTGCTGATTGCAACAAGCTTTCTCTGATAAATGCGCTAAGCCAGTAAATTTAGGTATAATTATTTGTTTCATATTTCGCAGGCATTCTTGACATTGCGTAAAAATGGGACCTTGTAGTGTGTACCGGTCCGCAAATAAATTAATGGAGCTCGCTATTCCACTATGAGTGCTATTAAGCCGGCCCTCTTAAAATGTTTTTTTTTTCATGACAAAGCGCAAGTGCTTCCACTACCAGCCTGCACATGCCATGTTGCCAGTTTCATTCAGGCACCGATTGAAAGTGCTAGAAGGGATGCTCCGTTTCCTATTGTCCGCACGTGTACGCAGGTAGGAAAAAAAAATTGCATCGACTGTTTCTGAATCTCTTCTGCAATTTTTTAGGTCCGCGCATATGGCCTTACGTGAATGTTAAAAATCTGGTACAATCATCTTGGATTTCTAGCTAAATGAAAATAATTTTAGTTGGGTAACTCTTTCTTTTGTAAAAAATTCGATTTTGAGATTTTGCGATCATCTGATAGCCAATTATTTATATTTCAGAAAACATATTACACTTCGATATCCGAGATTCGAAAAATAATTTTTTTAACCTCTCTCTTCGTCACATCGACCGCAGAAGTGCGTGCACCTCGACATGGTCTCTTCGTTTCAGAAGCTTCGAAGCTCTAAACTTTTTCACATGATAATTCCCCTAAGAACGCCCACTGCAGGGCAAAGGCCTCTTTAACGTCTCTCCAATTAACCCTGTCTTTCGGCAGCTGCGGCCATCGTATGCCCGCAAACTTAATCTCATCCGCCCACCTAACTTTCTGTCGTCCCCTACCACGCTTTCATTCTCTTGGAATCCACTCTGTTACCCTTAAGGATGAGCGGTTATCATGATTTAGCATCACATTCCCTGCCTAAGCCCATTTCATCCTCTTGATTTGGACTAGGATATCATTGACCCGCGCTTGTTCCATCACCCACTCTGCCCGCTTCCGGTCTCTTAAGTGTATACCTATAATTTTCCTTTCCATAGCTCGCTGCGTCGTCCTTAACTTAAGCTGAACCCTCTTTGTTAGCCTCCACGTTTCTCCACCATAGGTTAGTACCGTTAATATACAGCTGTTGCACGCTTTTCCTGTGAGGGATATTGGTAAACTACCATTCATGATCTTAGAAAACCTACCACATGTGCACCACCCCATTCTCATTCTTCTGGTTATTTTCCTCTCGTGATTTGGATCAGCGGCCACTGCCTGCCCTAAGTATACGTACTCCCTTACCACTTCCAGCACCCCGCTACCAGTTGTGAACTCCTGTTCCCTTGCGAGACAGTTGAATATTAGTTTGGTTCTCTGGATATTAATTTTAAGACATTGCGTTCTCCTCTGCCTGTCTAACTCATTGATCATGCTTTGCAGCTCATCTAGGAAGGCAACGTCAACAGCGAATCGCAAATTACTTACGTATTCTCCATTAATTCTTATCCCCAACTGTTCCCAACACAGGCCTCGGAACACCTCCTGCAAACAGGCGGTGAAATTCGGTTCGGAATTTGGCCTTGTTCGTCGTCCATTTTTCAGCCCCTAAGACTCCTCCTGTACCTCTTCTGTGAAGGGAACTTTTTATGGATAAACGGTGTTCAGAGACTATAATGCCGTTTTTCTCAAAACCGCATTTTTGGAGGTTTGTGTACCTTTGCTGAGTAACTATAAGACATAAGTAAACAAAATGTTTCACGAAAGTTAATGGCATTTACATAACTGGAACTACAATCAATAGCATAGAAGCAATTGCATTTTTCGGACAAAAAAAAAACATTCACATGAGCCAATTGTATTGCATCGAAAAAGATAGCAAGAAAATAAACCTTGTTTTTGTTGCAAGTGCAGAAGTTTAGTTCCGCTTGCGTAAAGCGTTGGTAGCTACTTTCATACAAAATTTCAACACTCTACGGGTTGTAGATTTAAAAAAAAATGATACATCAGTTGAAAAAATAAAAACAAAATCAACAACTAAAGGCACAATTTTAAATCAGTTTTAAGCTCTAATGCAAGCTGCGCATATCTCTAAAACTCTGTGCGAATTTTACAGCCATATCATTTATTACACCTGCTGTACAAACAAATTAATTTTCAGTTTCACCCCACCATAAATATACTCTGAGAAGCGACACACAACTGCAAACCATATGTCTTTCCTTTCACACTCTACTGCGGTGTACTGCTTTTTGTAACCTTTTGTTCAAGTTGCGTAAAACAGATGTAGATTAGACGAGATCATGGCCATAAAGGTAGGAATTGCGATAATTGCCGAATGAAAGGCGATAAGCGAGTTGCGGAATGGAACTGTGACGAATGCCATAAACGGTGAAATGAAGACTAAGAAACTGTAAAAATAACAAATTACTGACAGAGCTAAGCAACCGAATGTAATAAAAATCACACCTTTTAAAGATACATAA
This sequence comes from Amblyomma mixtum, assembly GCF_055824585.1. NCBI lineage: Eukaryota > Metazoa > Arthropoda > Arachnida > Ixodida > Ixodidae > Amblyomma > Amblyomma mixtum. The sequence goes on along the minus strand of NC_143014.1, from coordinate 340,073,831 downwards.
AAATTGGCTTGCTCTGAATGCAATAGAAAGATGAATATATAATCCCACACCGACGCCTGTGTTGAGTGGTATCTACTCGTCTTTCCGTGGAGAAAACAAAACTCCAGCCGACGTACGCAAACAGCCATCAAAAAAAATCCAGTGGCATCCGCAGTCCAAGTTCCCGGGGAAATTAAAACCGTGCGATTCAACAACGTCAATGTAGCGCCATCGACGCTCTCAGAATTATGTGCGCTTCTGCCTCCCGACGCGAGAAAGGGGCCCACTTGCGAACGAAATGCACAAAAGCGACAAAGAAAAGACTTGTTATTTATCAGAGGAGGGAGCCACACTAGTGCGGCGGCGCCGTGCGGAGGGGTTGCAGGGTCGGGGCGGCGGCCCACGCTTTTTCGACCGCCGGAGGCGTGCGTCGAAGATAAATACGAGCGGGCATATTTCCATTTCGCATTGAACGTCCACACACAGTGGGGCGCACGCATTGACAGCGACGCGGCGGAGGCCAGGGTCCGCGCCGCGGGGTGGCGCTACGTGCACCCGGATCTGCCGGAGGGCGCCATTTGCAATTCGCCCTCCGCAGGTTGCTTCGCAGCCCCCTCCCCGCCTGGACTGCCGTAGGCGCGAGTGCTGGCGCCTCAGCTGTGTTCTTGCGCGTCGCTGGTCGCCACAGGATGGACTTCGCGGGACAGCGACTCTTCGCTGCTGAAAATGGCCAATGGCGAGAGATGAAAGGCTTCTTCCACCGGAAGCACACTTCCACGTAGAAGCACACTGTCAACCCGTTCTGTTCCTAGTGTCGTAACTGAGAATAGAGTCGGTAATGCGCAGCAACTAAATGAGCGATTCCACATACAAGCTTGAGCATGGGCCTGTATGTCTCAAACAAGCAACAGCTGTCAGCGGTGTTCGTACAACATTACGGCTGCGACACACATTGGTTACCAGTATTAGCCACCCAAAGGTATTTATTTCACCACTGAGCTTGTGAAGGATGAAAGCTCGAAAGCTGTTTTTTTTACCTGGTCGGAATGGTGTTAGTGATGGGGGCTAGGTGCCTCTTCAAGCAGTTTTTAAAAGTGGTTCTCTGAAACAACGTGCACCGAACCTCTGCGCATGTATTATGCATTTTTGGTCACGAGTTGCAGAAAAGGCGGAAATTCCGCTCATGACGTCCTGCTAGGGGCATACACATAACACAGGTCGGATGAACGATATACACGTGCTGCTTGTTACTAGTGATCAAATTTTTACGGGGTACGTCACTCTTCAGAGCACTAGTATCGCCAATAGCATTCCCAGAGAATATTTTTAGCGTTAGAAGTGACGAGTAAGCAGTGCCTTTTTTTGTTTCCCTGAGTGGCAACGACCAGGCGGCTGATTTTTCTGTTTCTTCTGGAAAAAAGTTTCCCACCAAAGGCCGGGAACCACCCAGGGACTTTTACATGAGCTATAACTTCAGAAAGATGATGGGTTAATAAGCCGCGACTGAGCTTGTGAACAATTATAAATTTCATACCGACTAACCCCGCAAAACACACGGGAGCAAGCAACGCCTGACTCCGTCTCGTGTCTCTTGCGGTTTTTGTCTTTGTGTATCACCACCAGAGCTACAACTTTACCCTCCTCATGAGATATAATGTTCACTTTAGTAAGCATTTTTCACTCCCTGCATTCTGTGGTAGAGGCCAACAATCTCATTAAAGTGTTTTTGAGTGTTGGGTGTTGGGTTTAGTGGTGCATAAACATCTACGGCTATCATGCACCAAACTCAAGCTATAGAAAAATGTTTTTCTGCAAAACTATACACAAATGTGTAAAGTAACAGTCGTGTACAGGGCCTTGAAAGTTAGTTCGTACTACCTAGTATTGACAAAGCGAAAATTTAGAAAAAGCTTATCCTAAATGTTTTAATTAATTTCGGGTAACCTCAGCGACCATCCTTGGCTGGGCAAGGATCTCGAGGCTCCCAACAAATCAAATAAAGGCCTCAGCCTTTTTCTCAGAAATGTGAAGGTGGCTTAAGTGTACGAAAAATCAAGCGAACCAGTTGGTAAGAAATTAGAGTTTTTCCAGAAATCCTGCTTATTTTAAAATACTAAACACACAGGATATGGCATGCGTCACACACGCCTCCAGCATCTTCGCTCCCACCAACTCTCGAACCCAAAATATTCGCCTGCTTTCGCCCTCGCACGAACGTGGCAGTCAACGCAATCTTTACGCTGCATGTTAACATGTACATTATCAACTGAGAGCAGCGTTGGGTGCAATGGGATGCATTCATTATAACATCATTCATTATAAACCTAGGCAATCTACTTGTTCTTACTTTTTCGACTTTCCGCACTAGAATAAAATGTGATTAACTGTAAGTTCATCTGCATATTTTTCCCAAAGACCTTTCTCTTGTTTTCTCAGTAGGAGGTTTTCTGTAAGGTGTGTGCGTCCACTACAAACGGGATGAAATTATTTCTATAGAACGTTCCTGGTGCCTATAGGTATTCAATTCACCCAAGGGGATCTTTACGAAGTGCAGCTTTTTAACTTCGTAGTCCCGAGAGGCCTGGCATTTCGCTCTCAGTTATTTTGCACAAAGTTTATGCAGTATTTATGGAGTAGGTTTACTTGCTTTAATTTACTATTACGAGCAAGTGCGGCATATGCATCGACGCTCTCCTGCCCGCTGATTTTCACGTGACTGCGGACCCAGCAGAATTTTACTGTGCGTCCTTGCGGATCAGCTTTATTTATATTATGTATTATGTTTCCTATTAGGTGTAGAACAGCATTTGTGAAGGCTAGTGCTGTAACTTCCATTCATCGACAATTATAATCACACATACCACGTACATTTTTCTTTGAAGCAATAAAGAGGCCACGCGGCACACGAAAACATGGGTGACATATGAGCTGCGGAAATGATCAGGCACATAAATGATTTAAACGCACAGTTCATGAAACGAAGGATCCATTAACGTTCAAAGAGTTTAAACAATTCCGCAATGAACTAACAGCAATGGTAAATAATCCAAAGACATGCACTATATTAATATGTTCTGCAAAGACACAATCTGGAGATCCTATATAATCTGGAAAATGTTGCTCTCTTCTGTACTCTTATGCGAAAAAAACATATCGTAGTGTTATCGAGAACACAGGCGAACATCTTTCGCTAAGAGGGTTGGCGGATGCATTTTATAAATTTTTCGTACTGCTGGGAAGTGAAAGTCTTGAGCCTGCTAGCACCTTGGCACCTGATGCTGAGGCACATATATGTCAAATAATATCAGTTTTATTCTTTTTTTTTCTCTGCCGAACCGAATCTGACGAAGTATTTTCATCTAATAATGGTACTAAATAACGGCAAATCGAAAGATTGGAACGGAATTCAGGTAACCCCTGCGAAGTCCATACTCAACTTGATTTGCCCTGTCTACAATCTACTGCTTTCCACAGGCGTATTTCTTAAAAATGCAAGCCCGAGTGATACGTGTATTTAAACAAAGCGAAAGAAATGAAATGACCTTGGTAATTACCACCTTATTTCAATTTCGCCAGTAGTCCCAAAAGGCATTGACAAATTAATACACACAAGGATGACATCATACCTACACCAAAATAAATTGCTACACGACTTTCAACACAGCTTCAAACGGCATCGCTCCACTCAAACATCTGTTCTAATTCAGAAAGAAATGCTCATCGATTCTGCTATGCTGAAGAGGTTGATAATAGGTATATAAATAAATTTTTCAAGGGTATTAAACTCAATAAATTATAGAATTATCCTTACCAAGCTTCACAAATTCGCAGGAATTCGTGGGTTTTCGTGGGAATGTGCAAGCCTTGCTGAAATCATAGTTCCAGTATAGGACGCAGTATACCGAACTAAAGAATGTGAAATCATCCACACTGGCTATTAACTCCAGGGTGCCGCTGTGGATCATTCTAGTGCCGCTGCTATTTTCTCCACATAACTTATTTCGCTGCACAAACAACGTACAGTTTGTATCCCATGCGTATGAAACACCTGTTTTCCCTTCAGGTAGTTGCGGATGTGACATCGAACTGTTTACTAATACAGTGTTTGCCGGCATTCAGACATGAATTGATGCAAATCATCTTAGGATAAATCAAAAATAAACAAAGATTGCGCTATACTTGCCGAAGAGGTAACGTATTTACGAGACACTAATTTACGCCTAGGCAGAAAAATATTGTAAGTAGTCGATTCCCTAAACAATCTTGGTGTCATCTTTTCAAGGAGCTTAGCATGAAATAAACGCATAGAACATCTTTGTTTTAAAGTAGCCTCAGCAGTAGGCGCCTTGTGCAGGTTAAAAAGCACACTTCCCAAAAAAACCTAACATCATGTTCTATGTTTCTTTACTGCAATATTGTAACCTTGTTTGGGGCACAACTGGTGTCAAAGTTTTGTCTAATCTGCACTTACTCTAGAAAAAAGCTTTCAGATGCAGTGCCAATGTTCCTTACCATTATCCTTCTGATGATATCTTTTTGCGATATGATATGGCTTCCATTTTCAAAATGTAAAGTTACATGTTGCTGGTATGGTTAAAGTCCTCTGTTAAAACCAGTGATCGCATCTTAGATGGTTGGTTTATGGGGTTTAACGTCCCAAAGCGACTAAGGCTATGAGAGACGCCGTAGTGGAGGGCTCCGGAAATTTCGACCACCTGGGGTTCTTTAACGTGCACTGACATCGCACAGTACACGGGCCTCTAGAATTTCTCCTCCAAAGAAATTCTAGCCGCCATGGCTGGGATCGAACCCGCGTCTTTCGGGTCAGCAGCCGAGCACCATAACCACTGAGCCACCGCGGCGGCGATCGCATCTTAGAGGAAATTGCGTGGCTTAAAAAGAACGAATCTGGTCGCCATAGTGAAACGTGTAATGTGGCCACGCCAATAGCAAACTACTGCAAGCAATTATTTTCATACACACTCCCCTCTTTGTTAAATCGGTTGAAGCAACAGTTGTTTAATCCTTTTTATTGTGAAAGCAATACTACTCGCACTTTCAAGCCTTCGCGTGACCTGGCCGCAGTTACGTTTGACCTTTAGCGGAGTGAATATGGGCGACCAACTCGCTCCTTCAGATAGCCCGGCTGCAGTTACGCCGCGCCGCGCACCTGTGGCGCTACTGCTGCTGTGACGTCATACCAGCTGTAGATTATGGGCGACCAACTCGCTCCTTCAGAGAGCCCGGCTGCAGTTACGGTGTGTGTTTGCCGCTGCGCACCTGTGGCGCTACTGCCGCTGTGACGTCATACCAGCTGTAGATTATGTTTTCTTTCTCTCAGTCGCAACAACATCAAAAACAAAATATATAAAATACCGAAGACGCTTTGAGTCGTCGCGCAGCAGCGGCCGGTAGCCACGCGTGACCTGTAGACGCGGCGCACTGCGTTCCTTCAGTTGGAGGCGCTGCGCTTTTGCTTTCGCAGCCTACCAGGCTTTGGTAGAGCTAAGCTCCCGCCAATTTTTTAATCCGAATTCCAAGATTATTTCTGTCGTCTTTACTTATATGAAATGTGTAGTACAAGTCTTTTAGTTTTTCCGAAATAATTTGTTTTCGATTACAATTTTTCATTCATGTTCACTCGTATTCATTTTCGATACATACTGTGTCCTCAATAAATGCATAAAATTTTGGTAATATCTTTGCGTTCTTTCTTTATTTTTTTACTTGTGAAACACTTGTGCCATAGCCGTATCTATGTGAATGCCAATTTGTAAGATAGCAGGACCCCCGTCAAGCCATTGTAACGGCTTTTTTTCTGTCCCCTCTTTTGAAAAAACGAAACAAATACAAGAAATAAATTGAATCACGCCGAGGACGGAAATGTAGATAACGTTGTTTTCAATGCTTTCTTCATTATTTTTTCTAGAGCTATAGCAATGGCGTTACATTCTGCTGTAAAAATTGAAATAGGTAGGCAGATAAGATTAAGAAATTTGTGGGACCACTGAGGCCGCAGCTGGCAAAGTACAAAGTTAATTGGACAGACATGGGAGAGGGCTTTGCCCTGCAGTGGGCGTAGTCAAGCTGATAGTGTTGGTGATGGTGGGGTGGAGGAATCTGAGCTATCGGTCAAAAGTTAGGCTTAAAAATTTCTCTTTGCTTTACTGGAAGAAACGTTTCATTCAAGCGCAGGATAGGCTCAATCTGCAAGCCTCTTGGAGCGAGAAAAGTACAGCGACTCTTTTTTGTGGGCAACATTTATACGAGTTTCTCTCTGCTGAACTACCAGTATGTTTAATCTGAGTTGTATTTCAATTCAATTGCATTTGTTTATTTTCAGAGCGCTTGCAGACACAACTCTGATGGTCTCCTGCGCTAAGAGTTGCCCTCAGCAACTGCACGAGGCCCTGGGTCCATAGTACAAAACAGCAGTCAACGCAGTTTATTAAAGGATAAAAACTACGCACTCATAGAAGCTCAAAGAATATCTAGAAAGATATGGGTATCAAATACACACATCATGAAAAAAGAAATCATTATAATACGGAAACACGCAGTACAGGACAACTGAATTCATTTAACAAATGATTATCCTAATTCATAAACCATTGAGAGCTTTGAGCATGTCACGGTCAAGCGTATCGTTTCAGCTGAGGCTGCAAAAAAGTTTTAAATTCTTTGCTAGATAAATAAGACTTTTTGGTTAGAAGGGATGGTAGGTTATGTTTTAATGACTGAAACTTGTATTGGTGCGGGAACAGGAAACTAACCAATATGAAAGGTTTCTAAAGCTTAAATATATTGTTCGCTGTTATAGTGATGCCGCAAGTTTAAGAAAATTTGGAGATGCTGCGGATGAGAAGCAGAACCGCTTTAACAATTGTTGTTCATAACTGTGCACGAATCAAAAGATGCCGTATTTCGGGAATAGGTTTTTTGTGGTTGTCTGCATGTCAACGTTCGCCAAATAACGCAAAACTATTTTTCTCAACCAATTTATGTTCTGTTTTGTTGTGGAGCTCAAAAAAATACCACAGTAATTTATGTGTCGTGCGAAAAGCGCATGGTATAACTTGGTTTATGGTTTATTAAGGCGAAAGCCTTTAATGCCTCATACTGTCGTTAGCAGCCGTGTCGGCAGCCGTGTCGGCAGATGTGTCCGCGTTTTGACGGGTGTCCACCAAGATATGCGAGACAGCTACTGCATAATTTCCTGTCCTCAAATACATTTTTCACTTTCTTCATTACGGCCCCTCTTTCTCTTTCTCCTTTCACTCCCACTTCCACCCTTCCTGTACGATGCGGTTCGGGTGTCCACCGAGATGACAGAGAATTTCCTTTCATCAAAAAGCGTTGCGTTCAAAGGGCAAGGCTTCGCGCCGTACGGGTGGTGGCATTCCTCCCTTCCTGTACGGTGCGGTTCGGGTGTCCACCGAGATGACAGAGAATTACTGCGTAATTTCCTTTCCTCAAAAAGCGTCGTGTTCAGAGGGCAAGGAATCGCGCCGAACGGGTGGCGGCGTTCCATGGACACCCGCCGCGGTGGCTCAGTGGTAAGGCGCTCGTCTACTGAGCCGAAGTACCCGGGTTCGAGCCACCCGACCGCGGCGGCCGCGTTTTGATGAAGGCGAAACGCAAGAGGCGCCCGTGTGCTGTGCGATGTCAGTGCACGTTGAAGATCCCCAGGTGGTCGAAATTATTCCGGAGACCTCCACTACGGCACCTCTTTCTCTCTTCCTTCTTTCACTCCCACCTTCCTCTCTTCTCTTACGGCGCGGTTCAGGTGTCCGCCGAGTTATGTGAGACAGATACTGCGCCATTTCGTTTCCTCAAAAGCCAATTTACCAATTTTATTTATTCCATGGACTGCCTGGCAGCGCTACAACTACGCTGTCGCGTTCTACTCCTAAAGGCGAAAAAAAATTTAGTCATTATTCAGTAATTAGTCACTAATTAGTAATTTTTCATTACTTCGTCATCAATTATGTGTGACGTCATCCAGTAGTGACGTCACCAGCGTCACATAGGCAAAGTGGTGCGGAAAACGCTTTCGCCTCTGCACACTTTAGACAGTCAAAGTGCCCATGAATTTTTTTTAGGGTTTAACGCCACAAAGTGACTGAGTCTATGAGGGACGAGCATGATATAACTGAAGTTTAATTTTTTTGCCAGGTAAGATATTTCTACAGCAGGAAAGAGTGTCTGCTACCGCAACAGCTCCGTGCTCACATAGTTGATCTGGTGATCCCACCATAGGTGAGAGTTCAGAATAACTCCAAGAACCTTATGTTCGTCTGCTATTGCAATATGGTCATTCACATAATTGATCAAATTTTCCACCATAAATAATTTAATTCTTAGGGTAACCAGTAAAGCTTTAGTCTTTGTGGGATTAATTATAATCACCAAGCCAGTTGTTCGAGCATTTTGTTGCTCTGAAGGCCCAGGTCATCTGGAGCTTTACCGGCAAACAGAAGTCTACTATCGTCGGTATATATGGTTTGGTTTATGGGGTTTAACGTCTCAAAGCGACTAAGGCTATGAGAGACGCCGTAGTGAAGGGCTCCGGAAATTTCGACCACCTGGGGTTCTTTAACGTGCACTGACATCGCACAGTACACGGAATTTCTCCTCCAAAGAAATTCCAGCCGCCGCGGCCGGGATCGAACCCGCGTCTTTTGGGTCAGCAGCCGAGTACGATAACCACTGAGCCACCGCGGCGGCCGTCGTCGGTATATATAAGCCATTTGGCTGACTAAATAATATGTACTGCATCAATAATATATAGGTTGAATAGTAGCGGGCCCTGGACACTAGACTGTAGTACCCTATTTTGCAGGGGTAGTAAAGACGATTCGAAATTATTTATTTAGGACTCATTGGACTCAATTCCAAGTATGACACAATTAAATTGAGATTCCCGCCCCGTATTCTATATTGTGATAGCTTACGTATTAAAATGCTCTGGTTGAGGGAGTCTAATGCTTTGCTTAAGTCAATGAACAGACCTAGAGTAGAAAGACCAGCGTCTATGTATTGAACTATCTGCCCTTTCAGTAAAACTATCTCAGAAATTGTCTTTGAAAATTCTCTCTCACAAATATGTTAGCTAGAAGATGTGCAATGTAGACTGAATACATAAAGGCTGCTGAATTCTTCTGGACAAGGAATTCATTTTTACTATGAACAGTGTAGCATTTAAAACGCATCCCTGTGGCACACCATTCTCCTGAGTGAACTTCTTCGAGAGGGCAGCAGTGAGCGAACCTGGAATGAAAGGTTAGACAGAAAGTCGCTCAAACATTTCAGGATCGCCCCTCGGATGTCAAACTCTGCTAGGTCACGAATAATCATAAATTTCCAGGATATGCTGTACGCCTTCTCCATATCGAAAACGACCGCAAAGCAATGCCTCAGTATAATGCTTCTGAGAGTGTTTTACAGGCGGACGAGACGGTTACCTGTGGAGCATGCCTTTTTAAAACTACATTGGTGGACATAAAGAACATCATGGAATTCGTAAATATACATTAACCTGATATTCGGAGCAGTACCAAAAGATCTGGCGGGACAACTTGTAATGGTTGTAGGTCTATAACTTCCGAGGAAGGTTAGCGATTTGGAATGGAATAATAAAGGTTTTTTTCCAAACCTCTGATATTTTTCTTACTATCCCTAGTGCGTTAAAAAAAATTGAACCGAACTTCTACGGGGTTCGTTCTATTGCGACTTGTAGGTTGTCCTTTTCTTTCGGTCTTGTTTTTGTATTTTAAAAATGACTGCTTGTTGTGTGAGCAACTAGACACTGTACCAATTGTTCGCCCAAAATATATGCTTGTTCTTCTATGCTTGGCTGTATACCAGGTTCTGTACGAAAATGAAGTGTGAATGGATAGTAGCTGCGATTTTGTTTTCGAATCTGTTCCTACATTTTTCTTATGTGATTGAAATGATTATAGAAGACGGGCAACTTTCTTCTATGCTTGGCTGTATACCAGGTTCTGTAAGAAAATGAAGTGTGAATGGATAGTAGCTGCGATTTTGTTTTCGAATCTGTTCCTACATTTTTCTTATGTGATTGAGATGATTATAGAAGACGGGCAACTTTGCCATGAGGTTTTCTTCGGGAATTCGATGTATATGACAGGGCTTAGCTTTCGCCTTTTTAAAAATCGTAAGATTCTCGTGTGTTGGATACCTACGAAAAACGCCCGAAACTTTGTTGTTCTTTTTATCGTCCTTACATTCTTGCGTCCGCCATACCTTGTGGTTCTGACGCACCACTCACGTGGACTATTAAATGGAGTACAGCGTCGATGATACAATTCGTGAATATTTCATTGAGTTCATCTATGCTATGTGTTTCTAAATATACACCCGACACTGGTTTGTTCGCTGAACAATGTCCAATCATCAAAATGCAGCTTCCAACATCGCGGTTTCGTTCGGATGACTGCATATGAGGATAAGCTGATGAAAACTGGCAGGTCATCACTGCCTTATGGGTTGTCTAAAACATTCTATTTATAATCGCTAAAAACTTAGAGTGAACTAAAAGACCGATATAAACAGCTCATTCTCGCCGATGTTAGGGAGCAGTATGTAGGCTTACCTGTGTTCTACGAAGAGATGTTACTAGAGACAACAAAATATAGTCCATTGTTTGACCTCTAGTACCGGTATTCTCACTGCTCCAAAAAAAAGTGCATTAAAATCTTCAGCTACCAGGCATGGCTCGGGCAACGGCTCTAGAAAGTTACTTTAAGTGTAGTTCAACATAAATGCAGCACATTTAATTATTTTATAATCAACCAAAGTGGTTGCTACGGCTTAAAATCAAGTTTTCAGTGTCAGCTCACGAACTGCTACACCAGGTTTCAGATTGATGGCTATGCCGCCCGAAAGCCTGCTCGCCTCCTCTCGGTTGAGGCGGAAGATAGTTTACATTATTAGCATATTTGTGTGCAGAAGACCCAAATTGGTTCCTGCAGACATAAAGCAACTGAAGAAATTAAGATTCTTATTTCTTCTATCTCACTGCAGCTATATGAATCCTCTGCAGTTGCACAGTATTATCAAAGCCACCTTAATGTTTTGTATCTATGGAGTCAAAACTAGATAAACATGGTTTTGGCGCCTTGACTCGGGACCTCTCTATTTCTGGCCTTTCCAAGGAGTTCAGTTGTCTGTCTAACGTGGACGGCACAGGGTTGCCTTGGGTCGTGTTCATCACCTGTGCAGAGGAGCTGTATCACCGTGCAGCAGGACGTGGTAATTCGATTAAGACCTCGACCTGTAGGAAGAGGCCTTGAGGCCCGCTAATCCCGAGGCCTGCGCACCCTGCTTTGGGAGTGGCGGAGTAGTGTTAGCTACTCCAACCAGGGGCGCGGATGACCCTGCCACAGGCTCACTACTTGTGGACCGGACAGGTGCCGAAGCGTGGTGTAGTGTGCCGCGCCAACGCAGCACACCGGCAAAGTTTCATTGAGCGTAGAAAGAATATGAGTCAGTCAGAGCGAATAGCGTACTTGCTTCTTTAAATGAAATGCTTTCTCGTGTGGTTATTTCTGTATCCTTCTTATAGCATGGACGTGCCCTGGAGTATGCAATGTGGTCTCCTTCGCAATTTCCTCAGCGTGGGGAGCGTCACATTCCTCAGAAGAGTGATCATTCGAGGAGCATTTCGCGCATGTTTTGCGACCGCGACAGCTCTGTGAGCCATGGCCAATCCACGGGCACTTGAATCTCCTGCAGCGGTTTGGAATGTGTGGCCTTTCACTTACTTTCAAATATAGCTCTTCGATGGTTTCATGCAATATGCTAGTATTAAATGTGAGAACCAGGTGTCTTGTGTCTATTTCGCTGTTATACTACCAGAGCTTTATCCAGCGAACGTGTATGACTTCTTGGTAAGCGAGCCCTTCAAGGATATTATTTTTTGTGAGGTTGACAAAATCAGCTGCTGAGATGACGCCTCGGCAGTGTTTAGAGATGTATGGGAAGTGAGGGAGACAGGGATGTCCCCTATAAGACGATGTTTGAGTTTTTTTTACTACTGGAAGTTGTCGCGCTGTTCCAGCAGTGAGCCACCACTGGCCATTTCGGATATCTTGTTGCCAAGGCCTAGGGCATCTGTTTTGATATAATTTTGATATACTGAAGCATTTCGATATAATGGTTTATAGGGGTTTAACGTCCCAAAGCGACTAAGGCTATGAGAGACGCCGTAGTGGAGGGCTCCGGAAATTTCGACCACCTGGGGTTCTTTAACGTGCACTTACATCGCACAGTACACGGGCCTCTAGAATTTCTCCTCCAAAGAAATTCAACCGCCGCGGCCGGGATCGAAGCCGCGTCTTTCGGGTCAGCAGCCGAGCACCATAACCACTGAGCCACCGCAGCGGTTCATTTCGATATAATGAAGGGGGATAAGAATTCTTGCTTGCTTTCTGTCTACTTCGCTATGGATGACGGACGAGGTGGTATTTGGGAAATATTACTTTCTTTCTCTGAAGTCTTTCGCTTCGTTCTGCCCACTTTTGAGAGAGCGATAATTTTTGCAAAGGGGGGAGCCATAAAAAAATCCTTTTTGATCGCTGTGCCAGCCACTGACCATGGAGCCAAACTAGGGGACAGGACAGGAGCTCGCAAGCATGTCCTGCCCATGCGAGCTGCACACCAACTATAAACACATATAGGGCAATTCAGGGTAGTTACTCCGCACCAGGTTAGCTCTAGCCGCCGGGAAAAAAAGCAAAAACCAAGAACCCAGGAAGAGACAAGAAAGTTTTGAGGTTGAAGGTATTATTTCCTCCGCTGATTACATGACACATACGCCACCGTTATTTATCCTATACAATATTCTACCAGTAAACAAAATGTTAGAGTACAACGTCCTGCTTCTTATGAAATCCACGACCTCCCACCGCAGTAAATTCCTCCTCAAACTTGCATCCTTACAAAAAATAGACCCACCCAGATATACACGTCAAAGAAACCAATGGTCGGTACCTCAGACTCGCACAAACTATGGGAGGCAAATGATGCGCTTCCTAGTTCCTAACACACTTAATTCAAATGAATGGTGGTGTGGGAATACCGGCTGTAAAAGAACTGTTTTAATCAAAAATTTTCTTAGTCGTATGGATGATGACAGTTTTTTCTCTTAACTATTGTTTTGTGTACATGCTTGTACATCCTCACTGTGTCTCTTCACAAACAGAAAACTCTACTTCCCTATTTCTATTATCTCATAGTGAACATCATATTTTGTACTTATGTCTGTCGCTTAGAAACATTTAGTAGCGTTGTGTTCTAGATGTCTGATTTTGATTTCATTTACTGTTCTTCTTGCCTGTTATATTGTGTCATGTTCAATTTGATTTAACTGGTAAAAAAAAAAACAACGCCTTATAAGTTTCGTCTTTCTTTGCGTTCGAAATTGCAGTGCTTAGTCAAATTGATGCTGTGCTTTATTACGTCCGAATTCTACATGCCCTGCTGCCTTGTAATGGGCCCCGGGCCTAGTCAAGCTACTCTAAAGTAGCTTTTTGCCCAGGGGCCTTTTTCTCTTTTAGAGAAATAAAGAATATGTGTATGTGTATGTATGTATGTATGTATGTGAAAGTGAAAGATTGAGGGAAGGACAGGAAAAGGCGACTGCCAATTTCTCCCTATCGGGTCAGGTTGGAGGTGCCGCCTACGGAATGCTAGGGCCAAAGTGGTGCGCTGCCTCCGCCGAGGGGCCTTAAGGGTCTAAACATTCGGCATTGGCTCTACCACCAGGATCCCCTTTTCCCCAGACACGGCGCTACCACGCACGTCTCACCGGGGGTGGTCGGGGTCCGTGGTGTCGCGACAGTACACATAACCACCTCCTTAAACAGATGCCCCTTGCAGGGCCAATTAAGAGGTTTAACGTAATATCTGCACATATATTGACATAAAGAAGTATGGAAGCTCACCGAACAATCGCAAAGGTTGGTAATGTGTTGACAGAGTGCTAACGGTATTAGAATCCGCTATCACAGACCTACGCCGAAATCTTCTCTCAGAAAGCCGTGCCATATAAGGACTAGAGAGAACGCTTCGGCACAGGACTGTGGGCTGCGTGCCGACGGGTTTTGTGCGCATGATAATTCTATGCCTTCGAAAAAACCGATTAAATAGACAAAAACTGGGGATCAACTTAATGCGGAAAAGAAGGGAAGGTATAGGCAGTAATTCAATCCATGCATGGAATTTCGCTTGGGCTAAAGAAATGGGACTGAGAACTGAAATCCAGACAATATTATCACGTAGGGGGAACGGCAGACCGGCAGTCAGGAAGACAACGAAAGCGGCTTCTGAAAGAAACTGTTTATTGGGCATACCTGCGCCCCCAAAAACCCTCATTGACTCGGCGGTAGCGTAGCAACAAGCGTGTTCGCCGGTCGTCGAAAAGAACGCCTGCCGTTCTCGGCTGCGCTCAATTCCAATCCGACAACGAACTTTCGACATATCTCAAGCAAAGTGACAACAGTCTGAAACAGAGCAGAATTGGGCGCACAATCGCGTGCTGGCCCCTTTGATGAGCTAAAAGACTTCATTCAAGAGGGCGTCATTACCGCCCTCTTGAAGGAGCTTCGGTCCGATGCTTTATAACGAAAACATACGTGGGCAAAAATAAACAACGAAAGTGCAAAACAACAATTGAAAGTGCAAGCACAGTGTCGATTAGCGAGCATAATAAGGCTTTAGGCGCATAACATGCACAATTTCTTGGCGGGGGCTACTTCACAGTACAACTCTCGAAGTCGATTAACGATGTTATACAGCACGAAATATCGCAGGGAAAGCTTTTCACTCAGTCCGCGGCGGCGAATGCGCGTGCACACCCATGCAGGGTAACCTGGCTTGTATTCTGCGTGACGTCGGCGTAGGTTGCAGCGTCGGGCATGGGTAGGCTGGTGACCTTTGATCCGTAATCGGGCAAGTCGCCGGGCGTCTCCGCTCTACAAGTTGGCGGCGACGCCGATGTTATCTTCTTCAGTAACGCTGCGAAGCATAGCGTCCAGTGTGATCGTAGCCACCCTGACAGAGACGAGCCTAAAAGGTGTCACTATGCGTTCTCCTGCACTGCGATTTTGTAGGCGACGCCCACGTAAGGCAGGGAAATGCCCGAAGTCTTGTGTTCAGCACCGACATACATAGCAATCATGTCTGATGTGGTCTTATTCAAGCGCTCAGTATGGCCGTTGGTCTGCGGATGGTACGCAGTAGTCCTCCGGTGGCTTGTCTTACTGTAGAACAGGAGAGCTTGCCTCAGTTCCGCTTTGAACGCTGTTCCTCTGTCCGTACTGAGAACATCGGGGCCGCCCCGTTTGAGCAGTATGCTTTCCACAAAGAATTTGGCGACTTTTGTTGTTCCATAAGGCAGTTCCATTCGGCTGGGCTTTTGCCTCAGCGTAGCGGGCAACATAGTCAGTGGCTAAGATGATCCACATGTTTACAGATGAAGACTTCGGAAAAGGGCCAAAGAAGCCCATGCCAATCTGCTGCAACGGCCTTCATGTAGGTCTAATGGGGTGCAGGAATGCTGCTGGTCGTGTGGGGGGCGTCTTCTGTCGCTGAGAAATGCCGGCATATTTTTGCATAGCGCACGATACTGGCAGATAGTAGTTGCGAGTAATACTTGTCTTGAAAGCGGCAGAGGGTATGAGAAAACTCGAAATATCTGGCTGTTGGTTTATCATGCAAAGCCTGCAGAATTTCTTCTCGTAAGCTGTTCGGAACGACGATAAGGTACCCTGACTTGTTGGGGGCAAAGTTCTTTTTCCCGACGACGTGATTTAGCAGAGAGAAACCACGGTTAATGAGAAACCACGTGGTAGACAAACCACGGTTAATGCTGCTGAGAGGGACGAAGACTTGCTTTCCAGATACTGGACGAGACGCTGTAGGTCGGGTTCCAAGCATTGGTGTTGCGCGAAGTCGCTGGTGCTTAGGGGTCCCAAAAAGGCGTCCTCGTCGTCATCTTCCCGCGGCTTGTCGACAGGGGCTCGACATAGGCAGTACGAATCGTTGTTTGGTTTAGGTTTGGTTTATGCTGGTTTAACATCCCAAACCAACTCAGGCTATGAGGGACGCCGTAGTGGAGGGCTCCGGAAATTTCGACTACCTGGGGTTCTTTAATGTGCACTGACATCGTACAGTACACGGGCCTCTAGAACCGCGGCTGGGATCGAACTCGCGTCTTTCGGGTCAGCAGCCGAGCACCATAACCACTCAGCCATCCCGGCGGCCCAAATCACTGTTCTACCGTCTAGATTTACAGACTACGGTGATGTGAAATGCCTGGCGGCGCCGGCTCTAACTAGCGAAGCGGCTGAAGGGTCAAATTTCAAAATTGCATGCCTTCAAATTGCATGCCAGCAGAGTGCATGGTGATCACTGACCACCTTGAATTGTCGTCCGTAGCGGTAGGGACGGAACTCACACGTAGCCCAGATGATAGCGAGGCAGTTCTTCTTGGTCGTCGAATACTTAGCCTCGGCTTTCGAAAGGGAACGGCTAGTGTACGTGGTTACTTTCTGCAGACCGTCGCCCTTTTGAACGAGGATGGCGCCAAGGCCCACGCTGCTTGCGCCGGTGTGAATTTCAGTGTCAGCGTTTTCATCAAAGAGCCGAGGACCGGAAGGGACTCTAAACGACGCTGAAGTTCCTCGAAGGCTTCTGTTTCTGGCGCTTCCCACTTATAAGGCAAGTTCAGGGGAATCCTGCTGGTTGGGTTGGGGCGTCTTTTGTAGCTGACAATATACATGATTGCGTTTTATTTCTTGTCTTTTGTGTTCTTGGTGCGCATGGGCTTTGTTCTTGAAGTTAGGAGGCATTGTGCTATACAGCAGTTGTTAGTCTACGCTCGTCCCCTGTGTGCTTTTTCTCTCTTGTCCCGTCTCTTTCGGGTCAGACGTTGATCGATGCGCGAAAAATTATTGACAAATCATCGGTAATACGCGCGCACTTCAAGGAATCTGCGCACAGCTTTCTTATCGGCCGTCGGTGGAAACTGTGCAATAGCAGCTGTTTTCCGCGGGTCCGGGTGTACTCCCTCCTTGCTTACGATGTCATCAATAATGCCACGTTGTAGTGACGGCAGTCCAGCGCTCACAAAGACACCAACAAGACTTGGAAACGGAGCTCTTTATTTCAGCCGACTTGCGCCCGCAAAAGAACTGAATCACTCGGCGGCGGCATAAGCAAAAAGCGTGCTCGTCAGTCGTCGAGCTACGAATGCCCACCGCTCGCGGCATCACATAATTTAAAGCCTGCAAGGAAACTTCGAGATAACGGGACAAGATCATCTACAGTAATCTGGAAAAACGTAGATGCAGCTCATCATGGCTGCGATCAATCGAGGTTAGTCCGGTCGCTTCTAGCGTCACGAACAAAAATAATAACACCCCTTTCCTGCGGCCTTGAGCGCGAACGAACGGACACCACAATGATACGTGGCATTACCTCCCTCCCAAAGAAGCACCGCCTCGATTCTTCAAAAATGAAAATAAATACAGAGAATGCAAACTTCGAGTCCTTCAGCGTTCATAATAGAGAACCTGCGCTGCCCAGGTGGCACTGCAGTTATTCCACCGGGCGACCAAAAACTGCTGCCGTCAGTCGCTCGGGCCGCTACAAAGGCGAGTGCACATTCTGAACGATTAGAAGCCCGCGTTTGGTTGATAGCACTATTCGCCTCGCTTCTGTAGACATAACCCAGACAGCTGACAGGCACCACGTGTGGCTTCGACAGAGCGCGGAAGCTCATGCCAATAAGCTCAGGAAGGTGGCGTGGAATAGCACCAAGAGCTCCCCCAAAACTGCTTGTTCCTCTCGCTATGCTGTGTGTTACGGCGCTGCAGTCGACACGGTGAACTTGAGCTTGGGTTCCCTATATGATTTAAGGCGTACGACATGTACGACTTCCGGGCGTGTGCGTCGTCGCTGAGATGCTGTCGTGCCGTCAGAGATTACTTCATAGTCGAGGTCACCGATGCGACGGACGACCCTGTACGGGCCAAAATAGCGTCGCAGCAACTATTCACTCAATCCACGGCGGCGAATTGGCGTCCATATCCAAACACGATCACCCGGCTTATAATGCGTGCCTCTACGGCGCAGATTGTAGCGTTGGGCGTCGGTGTGCTGCTGGTCTTTAATGCGTAGCCGCGCAAGTCTTCGGGCTTTCTCGGCGTGATGAAGGTAGGCGGCGACGTCGAGGTTATCTTCGTTGGAAACGTACGGGAGCATTGCGTCAAGTGTTGTCGTGGCCTTCCTGCCGTATACCAGCTGGAATGGGGTAAGCCTGGTTGTCTCCTGGATGGCAGTGTTATAGGCGAAGATCACGTAGGGCAGAATGGTGTCCCACGTCTTGTGTTCGGCGTCGACATGGAGAGCATGTCAGCGATGGTTTTGTTCAGACGCTCTGTGAGTCCGTAGGTTTGCGGATGATAGGCAGTTGTCCTCCAATGGCTTGTCTGGCTGTAGTTTAAAATGGCTTGCGTCAGCTCCGCTGTAAATGCCGTTCCTCTGTCTGTGATGAGCACTTCGGGGGCGCCGTGTCACAGGAGAATTTGTTCTACAAAAAATTTTGCGACTTCTGTTGCGGTACCACTAGGCAACGCTTTTGCTTCGGCGTAGCGGGTCATGTAGTCGGTGGCCACGATGATCCACTTGTTACCTGATGATGAAGTCGGAAAGGGGCCGAGGAGGTACATCCCTATTTGTTGAAAGGGCTTAGTTGGCGGTGGTATGGGGTTCAGGAGTTTGGCTGGTCTAGTCGGAGGTGTTTTGCGTCGCTGACACTCACGGCACGTTTTCACGTAATGGGAAATGTCGGCAGTTAGTCGCGGCCAATAGTACTTCTCCTGGATGCGGTGCAACGTGCGAGCAATCGCGAGATGCCCTGCAGTCGGCTCATCATCACATGCCTGCGTAATTTCTTGCCTGAGATTTTTGGGCACGACAAGAAGATGCCCTGGCCTGTTGGGCGCGGAGTTCTTCCTGAGGAGGACATTATTGTGATGGACAAAGGACGACAGTTGGCGCTTGAACCTTCGGGGAGGCGATGCGGTCTTGCCTTTCAGATAATCAACTAGGCTTTGCAACTCAGGATCCGAGCGCTGCTGCTGCGCGAAACTGCTGGTGCTTACGGGTCCTAAGAAAGCGTCGTCGTCATCTTCTTCCGGTGCTGCGTCGACAGGGGCTCGCGACAAGCAGTCTGCGTCGGAATGCTTGCGGCCACGTTTGTAGACTACAGTTAAGCCGGATTCTTGAAGACGCAGGCTCCAACGAGCAAGGCGGCCGGAAGGATCTTTCAAATTGGCACGCGAGCACAGAGCATTGTGATCGCTCACAACCTTGAATGGTCATCTGTACAGGTAGGGTCGATATTTCGACGTGGCCCAAATAATGGCGAGACATTCTTTCTCGGTAGTCGAATAGTTGGCTTCGGCTTTCGGTAGTGAACGGCTAGCGTACGCGATAACTTTCTCCTGTTTACCATTTTTCTCAACGAGGACCGTTCCTAAGCCCACACTGCTTGCACCTGTATGAATTTCGGTTTCGGCGTTTTCACCAAAGTGTACGAGCACAGGAGGGGACTGTAAGCGGCGCTTCCGCTCTTTGAAAGCTTCCACTTGCGGCGTTTCCCATTTAAAAGGCACGGCATCCTTGGTAAGTTGGATCAAAGGTTCAGCGATGCGCGAAAAGTTCTTGACGAATCGCCGGTAATAAGCGCACAATCCAAGGAATCTGCGTATAGCTTTCTCGTCATTAGGCTGTGGAAAATCCGCGATCGCTGCCGTCTTCTGGGGGTCTGGGCGAACTGCTTCCTTGCTTACGACGTGACCAAGGAACAGCAGCTCCTCGTAGGCGAAGTGACACTTCTCTGGTTTGAGTGTTAGGCCTGAAGACTTGATTGTTTCCAGCATTATCCGAAGCCTTCTGAGGTGGTCTTCAAAGCTTGAGGAGAAGACAACAACGTCATCTAAGTACACTAGACAAATTTGCCACTTCAAGCCTGCGAGGACCGTATCCATTACTCGCTGGAACGTCGCTGGGGCAGAGCAGAGGCCGAATGGTATCACCTTGAACTCGAAGAGTCCGTCTGGGTTGTCGAACGCAGTCTTTTCGGGATCTCTTTCGTCGACTTCAATTTTCCAGTAGCCGCTCTTTTGCCAGTAGCCGTTAACCAGAGACTATATCCAATTCCGCACTGCTCTTTTTCAAGAAACTGCACAAAATTTCGACGGTACAAAGAATATTTTGGATTTAGTCGAATAGATTTAGTCGTGTCGAGATTTAGTAAAGCGCCGTGTTTGAGAAACATCGCTTCCATTGTGCTTTCTTTTACCTGGCTAACCTTCCAGCGTATGATTATCTTGCTATCACGATGCTTGTGTTGGATTACCGCGCAGCTGCCTGTTTGATGTTGATGGGTCGTTTCCTCCAATGGAAAGTGTTGCCATTTGAAACGCCGCACAATGCTTCGCTGCTTGCAAACCAGAACTTCACTGTGCGTGACGCTACATTTATAGCTAGTACCGCCCCCTCTCGTCAAGTCGCTTTAACAGAGCTTCCTCCTATCCGCTGATTCTTACAGCAGTCGATATTCTCCTTCAGTGGGCTCGGCAGCAGTCCTACGATTGGCATCGCTTCATTGTGCAGTCCCTTGGCATCTGGTGGCTTTGTATTCTTCTCTCCTTCAGTGGTGAACAAGTCGACAGTCCGGCCTCTGTGACGAGTCCGCTGCCCGACGTCCCGCCCGGCGCATGGTTGGTGCTCCCTTGGTTGCTCTTGTAGCGCCTGCCATGAGTGCCCTCAGCAAATCTGTACATTTTTGGCCCTGCTAAATTATCTGCCGGTTGCGCATCCCAGTGTGCGCCCCTGAACTCCCTCTGCATCACCAACCTAGCTTATCTTCGCGTATGACTACCGTAACTGAGACTACGCCATCAGCAACACCAAATGGCCATATGAGCCAAGCGCACATTAGCGCATCCTTTAGTGGGCTCGGTAGCACGTCTACTATGCGAACAGCTGAAGTACTTACCTCGCTTCTTCGTTGCCCTGTGCCTTGGCATCTGTTGGTTTTGGCTCCTGCTCTGCTTCAGTGCACAAGTCACTAGTCCGGCTTCTGTGACCAGTCCACTGCCCAACGTCCCGCCTGGCGCATGGTTGCTGCGCCCGTTGTTGTGTGTTATTTTTTGGTTTTATGGGATTTAACATCCCAAAGCGACTCATGCTATGAGGAGCACCGTAGTGGTGTACTCCTGTAATTTCGACCCCTAGGCTTCTTGAATGCTGACTGACATCGCACTACTGTTGGGCCTGTAGAATTTCGCCTCCACCTAATGCGACTGCCGCGGCCGGGATCCAACCCACATGATTGCGTCAACAGCCTAGCGCCAGAACCACTCAGCTACCGTGGCGGTTCATTTTTGCTTTGTGTAGCGCCTGCCATTGGCGTGCGCTCCAACTTAACGGCCGGATGATCAGTGCAAATCTGCACCTCTTTGACCCTGCAACATCATCTGCAGGTTGCTCATCCCAGTGTGCGCAACCCTACCTTCCCGCTCTGGATCACCTGCATTGTCTACCTTCGCGTCTAGTCATCGTAACTGCGACAACGCTATCAGCAGCACGAAATCCCCATACAGCGAATATCACATCGGGGCATCCTTTCGTGGGCTCGGCAGCACGTCTACGATGGGCATCGCTAACGTACCTCGCTTCTCCTTTTTGTAGGTAACCAACTGGCATTGCCTCGTTGCTAAGCCTACTGGCAACCATTTACTCGGGCTGCCTGGCCCACGAATCTCACGTTTCATCTTGTGTGATTTCGCATGCATGCTATATAAGCCACTGTTTCTAGATGAGTACATAGAGACTAACCCTGGCCCTTCTAATCATTGTCTTCCTGAAATGGTTTACGGGAGTTTAACGTCCCAAAGCGACTCAGGCTATGAAGGGCGCGTAGTGAAGGGCTCCTAAAATTTCGACCACATGGGGTTCTTTAGCGTGCACTGACATCGCACAGTACACGGGCCTATAGAATTTCGCCTCCACTGATATGGCACCGCCGCGGGCGAGATCGAACCCGCGTCCTCCGGGTCAGCAGCCGAGCGCCATAAGCACTTAGCCACAGTGGCGGCTGTCTTCCTGAAATGCTGCAGGAATACACGAAATGAAGTGCGGACAAGCAGTCATGCTGGAAGAGTTGGAATTAATATGCTCTAATTGAACCGTACACGACTGAACTTTCAGTAAACTGACAAAGCGAATAACAAAAATTCAAACAGCTTGCGAGTGCTTCATTGCTATAAAAACTGAAGAAGAATGCATAAGGCCCACATTTATTGAATGTAGGGATTTCATCTAGAAACTGTCTCCCGGGATGATGCACGTGGAAAACAGGTCACATTATTGTAATTAGATATTTTTTTGCTTCGTATATGAAGGCAAGGGATAATGAGAAGAATATGAGAAACTGGATATTGATATTTGTAGTGAGCGCAATGAAGAATCAGTTCAGTTCGGAGGAGACCGCCGCGGTGGCTCTGTTGTTATAGCGCTATGCTGCTGACCCGAAAGACGCGGGTTTAATCCCGGCTGCGGTGGTCGAATTTCGGTTGAGGCGAAATTGTAGAGGCCATGTACAGACGCCCACAGACTTAACACGAATGACGGAAAGCATGGCCTGGACTGCCGTCAGCGCTACGAAGCGAATAGTCATTGGTGCGAGACAACACTCTCGGTATGTTTGCGGCGGCTGACGACAGCTAATGTGCAGCTCGCTTTTACTGCTTTTCCGCTTGTGCCTGATTGCCGCGTGGACAGCGCGCTCGCCACGGGGGCGTTTACGCGCTTTTTGCTCGCCAATTCGGCCTCCACGGCCCCGGCAATGATCTTTCCAGTTTTCTTATCGCGGGAACCAGGAATTGCCCGCTAAGCTGCCGCGGTTAGCACCTCCTACCGTCAGACACCGCAAACATTCCGGGAGCATTATCTCGCACCCGATGACTATCGCTTCATGGCGCTGACGGCAGTCCAGGCCACGCATTCCGTCATTCGTGTTAAGTCTGTGGGCGTCTGTGCTCTACCATGTCAGTGCCCGTTAAAGAACCCCAGGTGGTCCAAATTTCCGGCGCCCTTCACTACGGCGTCCCTCATAGCCTGAGTCACCTTGGGACGTTGAACCACCAGAAACCAACAGTCCGAGGTATCAAGTGCGCTGATCGGTTAAGTACCTTCTGATAACGACAAGACTATGACCTTTATAGTTAAGTTCACGCTTTTGAAGGATCAACAGCGAATAATCTCGGCGAACGGCAAACTGAAGAAGATTTGTTCAGTGTTGCCGAAGACTACTCTCCGGACCCAGCCTCGCTCTCAACACCTAATTTAAACTCTGATCATACAAGCTTCTCATGAGGAAACAGAAAAATTTGGTATTTTATCGTGCTTCTGGCATTTTTATCGAGCTAAAGAAATAGCAACCAGGCACACCACAACGCCAAACGAGCCATCCTGACCAATGTAGTTTGTCATTTTTGCGTTTTTGTATGCCTATATATGTTGTGTGATCCCTAAATGACGTCGGTTATAGAGCCTAATATCTTCGGCCTCCTGCCATATCACCCGACTAACTGAAACGCGGCTTAATTCGAGCATTCGTGACTGTGATACTCTGCCTTCCCTATCTGAGTTTGATATTTTCCGCGAAGACGGTATTGATGACTGGCGGGGTGGTGTTGTACTTATTGCTACGAAACCTGAAATACATTGTTCTCGCTTAGACGTTCTGTCCCCGTTAAAAAAAATAAAAATTTTTTGCGAAGAAACTCTTCCAAACGTCCTTCATTGTGTTTAACCATCAGCCAAACAGCAACATTTGTTTAATACTCCTTTCGAAGCGATAGATTCAGTAGGCCACGCCAAGCCAAGGTCGCTGTGCTTTCAGTGTATGACCTCGAAGCGATGGAAAGTAAAAAAAGAAATGCTCCCCGTCGGGGAATCGAACCCCGGTCTCCCGCGTGACAGGCGGGGATACTAACCACTATACTAACGAGGAGATCGGTCACTATGCCCAATAAAGCCCAGCACACTCATGACGGCGTATTGTCTGCTTAGTTTCCTGATCACTTTTACGTATTTTGAAGCATTAGCTTCACTAGGCAATGTAAAGCCAAGGTCGCCGTGCTTTCAGTTGCAGTTTTGCGGAGTACAGAGCTTTACCATGCTTAACGTGCGAAGCTCTCGCGTCTTACTAGGTTTAACCGGAGCTAAACGACTAGCAGTTATCATGAAGCACTGAGTACCATACAAACAGCACAAACTATGGTAGGCAGTCTTTAAACTGGCAAATCCCAAACCTTTTAATCTCCCATCCCGACTTAATTGATATTATGGAGAAATCTTCCTCTCTCTTTGCTTTTCGTAAGCGGGCAAAAATTTATTTTCAGGAAAATGCACAATATTTTTTTTTCTGCTTACATCTTTCTATTGATCGCAGATTTGTTTTATTTTTGTGTACACAGTTAGTTTCTATATATATGTGGGATCTGTATCTGCTTTTGCACTGCTCTGTTCTGTGTGTTTTTTTTTCTTCTTTCTTTTGCTTTTCTAGGTATACTATTAGTTTCCATACATATTTTTGATCTATGCTCTTGCACTGTCCTTTCCTGTGATTTTTTAGACGTGTTTTCTGCTTAATAAGAATATAATGAATGTTTCTATTAGGAAGTTGTGTTGCACAAACATTTGCACTGTGACCATTATATTGTTTATGTATGTGCATGTATGTGCCCCTTGCTGTTGTGTTCGAGTGATGCTTAGGGCCCAGTCAGGCGGATTGATTTTCGCCTTTTGCCCTCTGCACCAAGGTACTGTGTTTTCTAAATTTTGTTGAATAAAATAAAAAATAAAAAATAACAACTGCAAATGAAAACACACATGTCATGCCTCCTGGTTATTTCTACTTCCCGTTGATAAACTGGCCTAGTGTCGCGTAAATGTTGACCAAATGCGCTCCACTAAGAGAATTCCTAATCACGTGCCTTAAATTCGTTCTAAAACAATCAGTTGCCGCTGCTATTCGTGTCGCAGCTTACTCGGCCAGCATTTTGGACTTTGTTCTAACCAGTGATCTTGACAACTTTTTATTGATAACGTGTATGCAGCCGCGAATATGTTGCATTCCACTCTGTGCTCTCTCCAGCACGGTTCATGACGAAATTATTGAGGCTATTACCAGTATGATAAACGCGATTGCGCAACCACAAATCAAGCACTTACAACCTTGTTCGGTAGCTTTACGCCAAGTTTTGCGCTTCACTCTGTCAAATGAAACTGGATCCTTTTCAAATCAGAGCTGCAGTGACTCATAACAGTTCATACAGCAGCTATATTTATAGCTGAGAGAGCTGGTTCTCCGCGGTTAAAAGTATCGTTAAAACGAATAAATTTCAATTTTCAACTTCAATTTCAATTTCAATTTCATTTTATTTCGGACAACAATACACGATTATTTCAAACGGCTAAGCGCACGAACTCT
The DNA here is from genome assembly GCF_055824585.1 of Amblyomma mixtum. Classification (NCBI taxonomy): domain Eukaryota; kingdom Metazoa; phylum Arthropoda; class Arachnida; order Ixodida; family Ixodidae; genus Amblyomma; species Amblyomma mixtum. The sequence continues at coordinate 340,048,258 of NC_143014.1, read as the reverse complement.
TCCCCAGCATATAGTAAGTATTACAACGCCTAAAGACACAATAAGCAAGCAACACTACCCAAAAAAAAACTTTTTTTCCAGCAATTTACCATCAGTATCAGGAAATAACCCCAAAATGCTTTGGAAGACCATCATGGCGCATGAAGCTAATCTGATTTCATTGAGCTTTCACAGGGCGGTCTTCTGCCTTCTTAATCATGTAGTTATCCGTGTCTTGCTGATACGAGGCGTTAGTTGGACTTCCTCCCGGCAGCCTTTTTGATGGAGAGGCGGTGGTTCCCAGGCAGTGAACAGGGTTGCCAATATAAAAACTGACTCCTGTTGTCATCTACCCTAACTGAAGCTTGGCTAGGCGCAATGTTGCAATTAAGGCTGTAAGTATCCTCGATTTTTGCTCACATTGCTTTCATCGGGAATTTTTCTGTCTACTGAATCTTGCAGCTGTCCACATCTCGCTGATCATGCAGGTCTGAACGTACAGCAAGTGCGGGGCGTTGTCATGCGAAACTGAACACGCTGCTGCACTCTTGCCTAACTGAAGCCTGGTTTAGCGTGACGTAGAATTTAAGGCTGTTGTGACCACCGCCTTTCGGTCACGATGCCTTCCATGCGTCCATGGTCATCTTCCATGTGTCCATATCTTGCTGATCACGAGTTCTGCGTTAGATTGCTGCTCCGATGGCTTTTGAATGGCGAGACGGGCGTCCATTACAAATGCAGAGTTTGCCCTTAGAAGACGCAATGGTGCAGTGCTGGCGATCTGAAGCCTCGTAATGTGCGAGGTTGAATTTCGGGATACTGGTGCAGCCTCTTTGATTGGTCTGCACGCTACCTCCTCAGTCTTGCAGCTGGCCTTGTCTTGCTGGTCACGAGGCCTTTGTTCGATTTCCTATTAGCTGTCGTTTGATGGCCAGAGAGTCGTTCGCCGAAAGGGCAGAGGGTTCCCACGAAAGACTGCGCACTCTGTTCCACCTAGGCCGCGCTAAAGCTTGGGTTGTAGCGGTGTTGAATTTGGGACTATGGGTACCTCCGGCTGTCGTTCAGTTTGCTTTAGTTCTGCTGTCTTCTACTTCCCGCATCTCGCAGCTGCCCATATCTGGCTGATCATGAAGCCTGAGTAGGACCGCCTTCCAGCCGTCTTCTTGATCCATAGACGGTTCACCGCGGGTTGTGCCGGAGGTCGTAAAAGAAACTTCACACACTGTTGCACCTGTGCCGAATTGAAGTTTGGCTTAGAGCAACATAGAATTTAAGGCTGCGGGCTACATCCTCCTCTCCCTCATGCAGGTTTTATTGGGGCTCTCTTCTACCTGGTGAACCATGCAGCTGTTCCTTATCTCGCTAACCATAACACCTGTCTTGGATTGCCTCCCAGCAGTCTTTTTGATGGAGACGGTAGTTCCAGGAAGTGATGCGTGTTGCCGTGAGAAACTGCGCATGATGTTTCACTCTTGCCAAACAGAAGCTTCATTTAGCGCGGCGTTGAGTTTAAGGCTGTTGTTGCCTCTTCTCTCTGCTGAATCTTGCAGCATTCCATATCTCGTTGATCATGGCGCCTCTGTTGGAGTGCCATTTTGTTGGGCCTGTCATTTTTATGGCGATATCTTTTTTTTTTTCAGAAAGGGCAGAGACATGCGGTTAGAGACCGCGTACAATGTTGAGCTGGAGCCGAAGTGAAGGTTTGCTTGGCAAGACGGTTACGATAAGCCCCTACGTATACCGCCGTTCTCTCTCCCAGCGCTATCGTTATGCAGTCTTCTAACTGCTTATTCTGAGACCTGTCCATATCTTGCGGATCTCAAGCCTGTGTTGGGCTGCCATACCGCCGTTCTTTGGATGGTGAGACGCGACTTTCCTGAATATGACAAAGGTTCCCAATAGAAAATAATCACAATGCTGCAATGCTGACGAACAAAAGCTTGGCAATGCGTGATATTGCAATTAAGGCTTTTGGTACCGCCGCATCTCGTTCACGTCGCTGTCATTGGCCGCTCTTCCACCTCCCAATTGTTGAAGCTGCCCGTATCTTGCAGATCTAGAGGGCTCCTTTGGACTGCTGCGCCGCTCTCTTTTTGATAGTGAGACAGGAGCTCCTTGTAATTGCAGAGGGGTGCTATTACAAAGCGCTCGCTACGTCGCAGTGCAGCCGAACTAAAGCTCGGCAAGGGGTGATGTTCAGTTTAAGTCTGTAAGCATGTTGCATGTTGCTAACGTTGCTTTTATGGCGCAGCCTTCTACCTGATGGACCTGTCGTCTGTCGACAGCTTGCTGATCACCTGACCTGTTGGCCTGTTGTTGCCGCTGTTCTTTTTTATGGCTATACGGCCGTTTCATATAAGAGCTGAGTTTTGGCAGAAGAAAATGCGCACAATGTTGCTGCGCTTCCTAACATAAGGAAGGCAAGGCGCGAGTTTGAATTTAAGGCAGCGGTTAAAGCCGCCTCGCTCGTGTCGCTTTGATTGAGCTCTCTTTTACCTCCTGAATCTTGCAGCTTCCCGTCTCTTGCAGATTGCGAGGCTTGTTGTGGACTTCCTCGTAGCAGCCTTTTTGGGGAGAGACGGTCATTCGTAGGAATTACAGAGGCTTGCCATGAGAAACAATGCATACTGTCGTTCTCTTGCCGCACAGAAGCTTTGCTTCTCGTGAGGTTTGAGGCTGTGGGAACCACCGCCTGTTGTTCGCGTTGCTTTCATTGGGGCTCTCGTCTACCTGCTAAATCATGCAGCTGATCTGGCTGGTCACGAGACCACTCTTGGAGTGCCTCCCGTCAGTATTTTTGAGGGATGCGGTAATGCCTAGGAAATGGATAGGGTTGTCACTTGAAACAGCGCGCACTGTTGCACTCTTGGCGAACTGAAATTTGGTTTTTGCGCGATGTGGTGTAAAAATAGCGCCTAGATAGAGGTATGAAGGCACTTGTTCTAGTTCGATGTTATGAAGATGATAAGAAATGGGGTGGGTCAAAATGCGCGACACAGGTAGTACTTTACATCTGGTTCTATTTTGGTCCATTGACCACGTGGTACACCGCTCACAAATTCCATTCATGTCTGTTTTCCAAAATAAAAGTGTAGTTAGAGTCGTTAATTTCGCAAAATATTACGCAGTAATCTGCATATGATTGAACGTTAGACGTAACGGAAAAAGGGAGGCCGTTAATATATATCCGCAACAAAAAGGGCCCTAGGACGGACCCCTGTAGAACCCCAGAAGGCACGGAAGTCAATGGAGAACAAATGTTATTAGCTATTACAAACTGTGTTCGATTACGAAGGAAATATTCCAGCCATATTAAAACTTTGGGGAGAAGATTTACTTTGCTAAGTTTAGAAAGTAGTAGTTTGTGACTAACCTTCTCGAAAGCCTTGAAAAAGTCTAGAAAGATACAGTCCGCCCATCAACCACGATCCAGAAGAGCGTGAAGTTTGTGCGTGAAGGTAAGTAATTGCGTCTCGCACGAGAATCATTTGCGAACGCCATGTTGAGCGTCAGTTAAGAAGGAGTTAGATTCAGGAGAGGTACCTATGTTTGTGTATAAAATGTGCTCAAAAATTTTGCAAGGAATGCTGGTTAGCGATATTGGGCGGCAATTAAGAGGGGAATTAGTACTACCTGACTTGTACAATGGAACCACCTTCCCGATCTTGCAGTCCGCTAGAAGCACAGACGTCTCGAGTGACTGCTGAAATATTTTGGAACGGATGAGTGAGGAATAAAGCTTGGTTCTCTTCAGAAACTTGGCGTTAATTAAATCTGTACTAGGGCTTGTAGAAGGTTTAAGATTTTCTATTAATTTTTCTATTCCTTGGGGCTTGACGGATATGACGTCCATCACTGAAAATTGGAAATCCTCCATTGTAGGAAACGTGACAGACGAAGAAAGAACGAAATTGCGATAAAATGTTTCATTTAGAATTTTAGGCCATTCAGTATCAGTGATAGTTGAACCGTTTGCATCTAACAGTTTAACTGAATGATTTCTACTGGGATTAATGGCACGCCAAAAATTTTTGGGACCATTTGTGAGCCTGTTCGGCAGTGTCATGTTGGAAGTGAGCCTTTGCGTTTTTCATTGCCGCTACATACGCGCTATTTGCCGCTTTTTAAGCTTCCCATTTAGAAACGGAGTTAGATTGTTTGCGCTTCGGTAAAATCGTTTTCTTTTCTGTTGGAAAGCCTTCTTATGTGCGCGTTGTACCACAATCCATTTTGATGAGCTGTAATGCTGCATAGGGGGATATATCTATCCGTTAGTTCATTAACTTTAGCAATGAAAATGTTGCAGTTCACTTCCGCTTCCCGGCTATCAAAATATGTAAAAAAATACATTGAGAAATGAAGACATCTCCGCTGACTGCCTGAATGTCAGCTCTGCTATATTCACTGATACGCTTGACTTTCTTCTCAGTGTTATTGGATGGAATGCTGAAATTAAACGAGAGTAGGGAGTGGTCACTTATGCCGGGCATGCAGTTAAGTCTTAAACGAGATCAGAATGGGATGTTAGCACTAAGCCTAATATGTTATCAGTGGTGTCAGATAGACGGGTTGGTTGTGTGACTAGCTGAGAAAGAGAAAAGAGTGAGCAAAGGTTCAAGAACTCATTGCCTTGAGACGATGGGGATGTTTTAGGAGTTATTTTCGAAGACCATGTCAGCTCAGGAAAGTTAAAATCGCCTAAAAAAGTAATGGGTGCTGCAGGGTGCTGTGCGTAACAACAACGTTACGCACATCATGCACTTCTGATGTGAACGTGGAAGGATAATTGGGAGACCAATAAGGTATACCAAAAACGTATTTTTGATAGTTTAATTGCACGCATGCCCAAACGAGAAGCGTGTAGCCTGCAAGCCTCGACTATCTGATTGCAAAGTGCTATTGAAAAGCCGAGATAGGACAGAACGTGAGCTTGTGGAAGCCTTCTCTATCAAGAAGCGAGGTGATAGTTGTATTAGTGACACGTCAGTTGTTCTTCGCCACAGTGAAATGCTGTTTCTTGATGCGTATCTGTGAGAGGCGATTGTCTGCGATCAAGAGCATGGATAAGGGCAAATGCTATTTAAACGTTCTTCCCTGAATAAATCCTGTTGAAAGTGCAGCGCTCGTACTGTTCCCTTCCTCGTCCGTGTCCCCGTTTTGCGCTCTCATGTCTTTCACGAATATGCACCAACAAGCCCAGCTTCAAGTGCTTCTTACCCATGCCCAAATGAATTCTAGATTAGTTTGCACTGGTATGTGATAGGACTGTATTGTTTTAGATATAGCAGGGAAGACGCCACCGCCTGGTCGCAGGGTGCGTTCGCATCGGTCAAACTGAAAAACGGGATGAATCGTCAAATATCTCACTCTCGTGCACGTTAGAATGAAGCCAGGTTTCTGTTATTGCGACAATATCAGCCTCGCAAGTGTCGTCAGCGGAGTTAAACGACTCGCGCTTATTAAGAATGCTTTTAGCATTAGCCAGTAGAACGGATGTGCGAGGAGGTTATAAAGCCAGACCACTTCCGCTCGTTTAATGCTATGGGTTATCTTCTTTTATTTCCGAAATATTGCTTTCCTCAAGGAGAGCGGGACGGCTCTGCTCACTCTCGACAAAAGCTTGGACTTGCAGCTCCTCAATGGTATCGGCATCAGCGTTAAAGATGTAGCACTTGCGATTAACAACCAACTTGTTATGTCGCGGGCGGTACTAGGGAGATTAAGGAAGTTTTTTCGCGAATTCTGTTAGTTTTTTGCGTGCAAGACGAGTGGTGGAGAAAAAATCATCTGACACGGAAAGCTGTTTGTCACTTAGTTTTGTCTAGAGGTCTAACACCTTCATTCTTTCTTTGAAGGAGGAAAATTGGATGATAATAGGGCGACATTTTGACGTTGAAAAAGTGCCGAGACGATGGGCGCATTCAATGCTTAGTTGAGTGAATTTGTCGTGAAGTTTGCAAAGTTTGCCTTTAGAAAACTCGTACAGAGATGACGTGCTGCTGAACTGAAGCTTGGCAAGGCACGATGTTGAATTTAAGGCTTCGGGTACAGCGTCCACTTGGTCACGTCACTTTTATTCCGCTCTCTTCTACCGCCTGTATCATGCAGCTGTTCATATCTTGCTGATCACAAGGACTGTGTTGGACTTTCTCTTGCAACCTCATTGGTCGGTAGCTGGTGGCCGCAGGAAGTCCAGACAGTTGCCTTGAGAAACTGCGAATTATGCTGGACTCTTGCCCAACTGAAGATTGGAGTGGCATGATGTTGAATTTGAGAGTTTGAGCAACGCCGTCTCTCTATCGGCAATGAACACAGTAAAATCATAGTACAGTGTACTAATGGGTGAGTTCAATGCAAAGGTAGGCAAGAAGCAGGCCAAAGACCAGCTGGTAGGCGATTATGGCATAGGCTCCAAGAATATCAGGGGAGATATATTAGTAGAGTTCGCAGAGAAAAATTATTTACGGAACATGTATACCTTATTCCGCAAACGAGAGAAAGGAAGTGAACGTGGAACAGCCCAAATTTTGAGACTAAAAGTTCATATTCAAAATAAGCTTTAATTGACCAGTCAAGCAAAAATTGTACACAATGTTTGGACCGATAGCCCATATTCCTAGTAACCGGTTCAATACAAAAATTTGGGGAACCACAATATGAACTGTGTGCACTAAGATTTAAACAAAATACAAACAGCGAAATCATCCAGTCTCCAGCCGAATACAAAACAAAGCATTTGGGCAAGCGCCTGAAGAAAATTCTAAATAACATTCCAACAGAATACACATATTGAATTCAAACGAAATGCAGAACCGAAATAATGTCCTTACTTGGATGTGCAAGAAGAGAAACTTCGAGGAGAGCTGAAAATTTCTCGCAAGCTTTAATTCCATTGGCAATGCAATCTAGTCCTTCGTCCCAGTGAATTCAATTAATCACTCACCGTATCTGTTATTATGAATTGGAAGGTTCAAATTGCCATCAGCAGCATGTCTTCTGTTGCGAACAGGCAAAATGATTAAGCTGAATGGGACAGAAGATTCAGTTGTTGATATACTATTTACTAGGAAACATTATAGCCGCGCGAGGTAAAAAATTTTAATACCCAAATTTCTTTAAACATACTGTCTGAGGATCTCCCTTCTTGTTCACTTTGTGATGATCAAGAACAATCTGACCAACCTATCTTTACTATGGATTGCAATAACTTAAGTGATAATGAAAAAATGAAAGATACAAACTGCATGTTGTTTTGAGGGAGGTGTTGTCTAGCCTTAAAAGCACAGCAGCCGAACAGTAATAAAAATTAATACCGAGATACAAATTCAATTCTAATCTTGATTAAAAAAACTTTAATTTGATTAGCATCAAAATTTCTTTTCCTGAAATGGAATACGAGATAGTTAGTTTTTGCAGCGATCGACGGCAACTAATTGTTAGGGAACCAGTTCGAAACGCCCAATAAATATTTAATGATGTCACTTTGCATTGCCGAAAGCGCATTACCTGTAATATGAGAGCGGTGTCATCTGCATACATGACCATCTGGAAACACGTAACTGCACATAGAAGGTCACGAATATAGAGGAAAATAGTATACGATTCACGGCAGATCCTTGGGATACACCTCATTTTATGGTACTATATGTAGAGTGACTATTAGTAATTGCCACTTTTTTCGTCTAGATGATAACTAGTGCCAGAACCTTAGTGTGTCATGAACAGTTCCAAGACAGCAAATTTGTTCAATGGTATCAAATGCGATACAGTGTCGAATGCCTTCTTTAGGTCTCAAAAAATGTCAGCTGCGATTTCATTATTATGGAGAACCAGAATTATCAATTAGGAAAGCTTTAGAACGGCTGTAGAGGTCAACCTACTTGGGACGAAACGATATTGCTTATGACAAACTATGTTATTCTCACTAGAAATATTCTTAATGAGAAATCAAAAACCTATTTTTAAAAATAATGTAAAGTATTACGTGAAACACCCTCTATAGAGTATCAAATGCACTCCGAACGTCAATGAGAGAGATAGCAGAGCCCAGCAATGGGACATCATGCCAGTAACGAAAGGAGAAAGGTAACAGCAGATTTGTTGAATGACGGAAGGGAGATTGCGCTAGAAAAACTAGCCACCCTATACACGCTATGCCTAATGACCTGGAGCGTACCAGAAGCTTCCAAGAACGCTAACATTATATTACTTGACAAGAAAGGAGACGTCAACCATTAAAAAATTACAGACCGATCAGCTTACTGTCCGTTGCCTACAAGGTATTTACTAAGGTAATCGATAATAGAGTCAGGACAACATTAGGCTTCAATCGACCGAATGATCAGGCAGGTTTTTGTAAAGGATACTCGAAAATATACCATACTCGCACTATCAATCAGGTATTATCAACCGGTATCAACACGGGTTTTGGAAATCATTCTCATGCGAGACTCAGCTTCTATGCTTTTCACAGGACCTTCATTTCGTTCTTGACCGGGGTTCCATGGCTGACATTATATTCCTTGATTTCTCCAAAGCCTTTGAGAAAGTTTCTCACCAATTACTACTTTTCAAATTAAATAATCTAAACTCGACCCTAACATCATTTTGTGGCTTCAGTCTTTCCTCACTAAGCGTTCCCAATACATGACAGCAAACCAATCGAACTCTCGTTCATCTCTAGTGGGCTCAGGCGTTCCCCAGAGCTCTGTACTAGGGCTCCTTCTTTTTCTGTTTATATAAATGACTTGCCTTACAACAGTGTTTCTTCCTTATGTCTTTTTGCTGACGATTGTGTTATTTACCGTGAAATGAACAGTGACTCTTGCATTTCTGTTCTTGAATCTGACATTAACCAAGTTTCAGAATGGTGTAAATTATGGCACATGGAACTTAACATTAATAAGTGCAAACATATGCGTGTTTCTCGACGTAACACTGAAGTAGCCACTTACAACCTTTATAATACTCGCTCTTGAATCTGTGTCTTCCTATAGATACCTTGGTGTGCATATAACTTCCAATCTTTCTTGGAATCTGCATGTGGAATTTATTACTAGTGTAGGGGTGCGTTTATTAGGCGTCCTCAAGAGAACGAACCGCTGTGCAGGGTCTCGCAGCGTAGACGGGCATAGCACCAAGAGAGCGGGGGAACTTCGTCGTCGTCAGGCGCAGCGTAGTGTCGGCGCATAACTTCGTCGTCGTCAGGCGCAGCGCAGTGTCGGCGCATGGCGGTAGCGGAACCTGTCACAGTTGGCACACTACACTAGCAATGCTAACCGTATGCTGGGGTATCTGAGTCGTAACTACTACCTTTCTTCTAGTTCAATAAAACTGCTTCTTTATAAAAGACTTGTTCCGACTAAATTGGAATATGCAGAATCTGTCTGGGACCCTGGCCTTGCATCATTAGCATTTGATATCGAATCTGTTCAAAACCGCGCGTCACTTTTCATACTTTCCAATTATCACCGTAACTCCAGTGTTACCGCTATGAAAACTATATCATTGCCACAGCTTTCACTCCGAAGAAAAATTTCTCGCCTATGCCTATTTCATAAGATCTATTACTACAATCATGTCCTTAACAACCGTCAACTAACTACCCCTACATATGTTTCAGGTCGCATTGATCATCTTCACAAAGTAGGTGTTCCTTCATGTCATACCAACACGCTTTCTATTAGTTTGTCCCTAACACTTCTGACAGTTGGAACCACCTTCCCAGGATCATTGCCGATATTACTGACCCAATTGCCTTTAATACTGCCGTATGTAATCTCTATTTATAGATTTTAGTCAATTTTCTTTGCGTTGGTTTTCGCTGTCATATTGCTGTCTGCCGGAAATGTTCTTTCTTCTTCGTAACTTTTTCTTTTTTCCCCATTTATTATTTGCCTTATTTTTTTCTCGCGCTTTTCGCCGCATTATAATTTATTCTTTTGTTTTTCTGCTGCACTGTACTTTATACAATGTATATCTTTCCCACTCCCCTCTTTAATGCCTTCGGGCCCTGAGGGCATTCAAATAAATAAATAAAAAAATAGAGAAATGCGCAGAATATAACTTATCTAGCCTTCATTGATTACGAGAAAACTTGTCACTAAGTGTAAACGTAACTCATGCAGGTATTGCAGAATCAGGGTGTAGAAGACTCTTACGTGAAAGTACTGCAAGATATCATATAACAACTGCACAGCTACCTTAGTGCTTCACAAGGACAGCAATAAAATTCGAATAAGGAAGGGTGGCAGGTAGGAGGACACGATCTCGTCAATTCTATTTACCGTCTGTTTAAAGAAATTATTCCGAGGCCTAGATTAGGAAGACTAGGCGATAAGAGTGAAGGAAGAATACCTAAATAATCAGCAATTCCCTAATGGGATTGCTTTGCTAAGTCACTCGGCAGATGAACTGCAAACCATGATCAATGAGTCAGACAGGCAGAGCAGAACGGTGGGTGAACAATTAGCATGCAGAATACCAAAGTAATGTTCCGCAATCTCCCAAGAAAACAGTAGTTCACAACCGATATCAAGGTGCTGGAAAGGGTAAGGGAATACGTCTAATTATGGAGGGTAGTGAGCGCTGATCCCGATAATGCGAGGGAAAAAACAAGAAGAATAAGATGCAGGTGGCGCGCCTATGGCAGGTTCTCTCAGGTTATGAATGACAATTTATTAATGGAACTCAAGAGAAAGGTATACAGCAGCTGTGTCTTACCGGTACTCACCTATGTGGCAGAAATATGGGGGCGAACGAAAGGGGTTCACCTTAAGTTAACGGGAACGCAGCAAGCTGTGGAAAAAAAAACTACAGGTGTAATGTTAAGAGACCGGAAGCGGGCAGAGGGGAGCAGGAAACAATCGCTTGTTAATGACATTCTAGTTGAAATCCAGAGGAAGAAATGGGCTTGGGCAGGGCATGTAATCCAAAGCCAACGTTACCGCTGGTCCTTAAGGGTAATGAAGTGGATTCCAAGAGAAGGCAAGCGTAGCAGGGGGTGGCAGAAAGTTAGGTGGAGGGATGGGATTAAGAAATTTGCGGGAATGCGGTGGCTGCAGCTGGTAAAGGACAGTGTTAATTGGAGGGACACGGGAGAGACCTTTTCCCTGCAGTGGGCGTAGTCAGGCTGATGAGTATGATGTCTCTTTCACATCGCTTTATTTGGGCTCTCTTCTACCTGCTGAATCATGTAGCTACCATATCTTGCTGATCACAAGACCAGTCTTGGACATCCTTCCAACAGTTTTTTGAATTAACAGTCCCAATAGGAAGTGCAGAGGGCTGCTATGACATGCTGCCAGCATTGTTGCAGTCCTGCCGAACTTAAACTTCGCTTCGCACAGCGTTGAATTTGGGCGTGAGTACCTTCTCCATCCCGTCACCTTCATTGGGCTGTTTCCTACTTTCTGAATCTTGCGGTTCTCCATATTTAGCCGATCACAGTGCCTGCGTTTTAAGGACTCTGACAGCACACTTTCTGATGGAGTGATGGTCGTACAGGAAGTGGAGAGCGTTGCCACCGCAAACTGCGCACACTATTAAACTCTTTCCGGACGCAACTTGGCGGGGCGCATATTGCATTTAGAGTACTGGGTAAAGCCGCCTCTTTTTCACGTGGCTTTCACTGGGTTCTCGTCTACAACCTCAACATTTCCGCTTCCTATATCTTGCTTATCACGGGGCCTGTGTTGGATTGCCTTCCATGACCCTTTTTGATGCAGAGACGGTCATCCCAGGAAGTGCAGGATGGTCGTCCCAGGAAGTGCAGTGTTGCCACAATTGTAGCTGGCGTTTTCATGGCGAAAGTGGCAGCCAGCAATTGGTTAGGCCGCTGTTATAAACTGCGTACAGTTTCACTTCTGCCGAACAAGCTTCGCTAGGCACGGCGTTGAATTTAAAGCTTCGTGTATCACCACCAATTTGTCGGGTCGCTTTCATTGGACTCTCGTTTACATGCTAAATCTTATAGCGCCCCATAGCTTACTGATCACGGGGTCTGGGTTAGGGTTAGACTGCCACATCCGCTTGATTTTGAAAGCGATACGGTCCTTCCCTGGAAATGCAGATGAATGCGTTAAAACAGAGCGCAATATCATTGGACTGGCGCCGTCCTAAAAATTGTCTCGGCGCAGCAGTCAGTTTAAGTCTCGGGTACTGCCACCTCATGGCGGCCTCGCTTTCATTGAGCTTTCATTTGCCGGTTGAATCTCGCGGGGGTTAATATCTTGCTTGTCAAGAGGCCTGATTACACGGCACCATCGCTATTTTTTATGGCGAGACAGTCCTTCACTGCCAATGCAGAGGGGCGCCATTAGAAACCACGCTCAATATTGCCCTGCTGAAGAACTGAAGCTCGGCTGAACGCAACTTTGCATTTTACGCGGCTGGAATCACCGAATCCACTCATTTCGCTTTTTTTGGGCTTCCTTGTACCCACTGTGTCTTCCAGCTCTTGATATAGTGCATATCACGAAACCTGTGTCGAAACACAGCCGCTGGCTTTTTGATGTCGAGAGGGTCTTTACCTAGAAGAGTATAGGGTTGACGATCTAAAGCTTCGCTAATAGCGAGGTGAAATTAACACCACGGGTAGCGCCGCCTCTCTCTCTCACTCTGCATTTATTGGCCTCTCGTCTACCGGTTCAGTCTTACAGGGCTCAATAACTTGTTGATCACAAGGAATATCTTGGAATGCTCGGCGGCTGCATTTCTGATTGCGTACAGGGTCGTGCCCTGCAAGTGCAAAAGGTTGCCTCCAGAAAAGCTGCACAACGCTGCACTGCTGCAGAATTAAAATTTGGCGATTCGCGACATTCAAGTTGAGGCTTCGGGTACCGCGTCCTCTCGCTAAGGTCACCTTTATTGGGCAGTCTTCTACCTGCTGAATCTTAGAGCGGTTGATACCTTGCTGATCACGAGGCCGGTGTAGAATTACCTCTCTCCTAGATTTTTGAGTACGAAACGCTTGTTCACAGCATGTGCAGAGGGTTTAGTTAGAAACTGTGCAAATGTTGCTCTGCTGGTAAAATAAAGCGCGAGACACTGCGCAATGTCAAACTGAAGTCTTCGGTTACCGACGCCGTGGATGACCTCGCCGGTGGAGTTTTGATTGTCATATGATTGTTCTCTCCCTGTCTGGACAGAGGGTTTAGATTAGGCAACGTGCACAATGTTGCTCTGTTTTCAAGCTAGGGCCAGACAAAACACCACATTGAATATAAGGTTGCGAGCTCCTCCGCCTCTCTGTCACGTTGCTTTCATTGCGCTGTGTTCTGCCTGCTTCATCTTAATTGGTTCATATATTGTAGATCGCGAGGCCTTTGTATTATAGGATCGCCACTGGATTTTTTTATTAAAAGACGCTAGTTTCCTGGAAGAGCTCAGAGTTGCCATCAAAATCCATGCACACTTTTTCACTCCTGCTGAACTTAAGCGTAGTTAGGAGCGGCGCTGAATTGAAAGCCGTAGACACTACGCCTCTCAGTCACTTTGTTTTCATTGAGCACTCTTCTACCAGCTGAAACTGTGAGTGTTCTGTATGTGCGGTTCGCAAGGCCTGTATTTAACTGTCGCACCACGGGCTTTCAGACTACAAGAGGGATGTTCCCTGCAAATGGGTACACTTTCCATGAGAAACAGCCCACATTAGTCAACTGCTGCCGAGCTGCAGCTTTGCTAGGCGGTTCGTTGAATTTAAGCCTGCTTGTATCGCCGGCTATTTTCACGTCGCTTTCATTGGTGCCCTCTTCTACCTGCTAGCTTTTCAAGCGGTCTATTTGTTGCTGATCATATTCCACTACATCCCCGCTCACTTTTTACTGTCTAGACGGTCATTGCCAGCATGCGCAGCCGGTTGCTATTAGGAACGTGCGCAATTTAGCACTGCTCCTAAAGAAGACAAGGCAAGGAGCTGAATTTAAGGCCCCGTGTAGTGCCGCCTCTCGGTCACATCGCTTTCTCTGGGCTGTCTTCTACTTGCTCTGTCTTATAGCGGCCGATATATTGCTTACCACAAAGCCTGTGTTGGACTTGGCTCCGCTGACTTTTTGGTCGTGACACTATTGGTTGGTTTCTCGGGGCTTAACGTCCCAAAGCAACCCAGGCTATGAGGGACGCTGTAGTGAAAGGCCCCAAGAATTTCGACCACCTGGGGTTCTTTAACGTGCATTGACATCGCAGAGCACATGGCTCTTTAGAATTTCGCCTTCATCGAAATTCGGCCTCCGCGGCCGGGATCGAACACCCGTTTTTTGGGTCAGCAGCCAAGCGCCGTACTCACTGAGCCACCGCGGCGGGTGATCGTGCCACAATTGTTCCCTGCTACCACAGAGGGTTGTAATTAGAAACCGTGCACAATGCTGCACTGCTGCCGAAGTGAAGCTTGGCAAGGTGTCACGTTAAATTTAAGGCCGCGGGTATCGCCGCTTCTTGTTGACATCTTATTCGTAGGACTGTCTTCAACTTGATGTACCTTAAAGCGATAGATATCTTGCTGATCACGAAGTTGTGTTTAACTGCCGCACCGCTGGCTTTTTGATCATGACACAATTATACCCTCCCTGCAACTGCAGAGCGCTGCGATTAGAAACCGGGCACAACGTTGCACTCCTTAACTGTACCTTGGTTAGACGTTTACCGCCGCCTCTCTTTTAAATCGCTTCATTATAGCTGTCTCCTACCTTGTTAATCTAACAGCTGTCGATATCTTGCAGGTCACTATGCTTGTGCTGGAGTGCTTTGCCGGTGGCTTTGCCGGTCGTTCCTTCAAGAGCAGAGGGTAGCCACTTGAGACAATACACAGTGTTGCACTGCTGCATGTCCAACTGTGCTGCCGAAGCTCTCCGAAAGCTGCGTACTATTTTTCACTTCAACTGATTCTCTGCCAGATCGTACGCTTCGCATGCATAGGGTCATTGCTCCCGGCAGAGAGACGCCATTCAGTGTGATGGTGTACTGTGTCTACGTCACACTCTATTCGTCGGAGGGACTTGGGGAGCATATTTACGTCAAGTTCTCTGAGTGTTTTTTGCAACAGCTCTTATAGACTCTTCGTACTGCTTGTAAAGATTCTGCCACGAGAAAGAATTCTTATTCTGCCAGTTTTGGCGCAACACCAAGGTAAGTCAATCCTGACTTTAAAGGCCAATCTGAAAAATCTCTTATTAGGTGTATTCATTTTCTGAAAAGAACAGCGCACCACGCTCTAATTAGCTCATAACGTAAAGAAGCCAACTTCTTTACGCCATCAAGTATCCGGTCAATAGAATATGGCCGTATCTATAGAAGTGTGGTGGAGAGCAGGTGGATATGGATCATAATGCTAAGCCAAATCGTAAATGTCGGGTCCGCGGTTTACCCCATTGTTCTGGTTCATTCCATCCGTGCCGGCTAGCTCCAACTAATAGGCACGCATATGTAGTCAGTCAATGGGAAGCAATCTGAAATGTCCGTAAGCGAGGCTTTGGTCCATCTGTACAAGAAGGAACTGAAGTTCCCGAACTCGATTAGATAGAGAGTGCTTGTAGCGCATGCGTAGGGTTGTTGATGGAAGGAAGATGTGTTTCAATAAAGAGTTGCAAGTCCGCGCTCGTCCTGTCTACTTCTTCCCTGTGTATGGTCCTTTGCGTGGTTTTCGTTCTAAGGTCATCCATTACCAACTAGCCCCCCCCCCCCCCCCCCCACCGTACACTCCTTGAATTCATTTCTTCTACGTGGGGCTCTGTTTTGTGTCATCTTTCCTTCGAGAAACAATGCACGATGTGCACGGGTTTTATCGCTGCTACCACGATCGAGGCAAGAGTCTTGGACTTTTGCTTAAGAAAACACGTCTGTACGCCCAGCGTTGTGGGCCCCTTCGGCTTCCTGGGCTGCTCCGAAGGCCACTGAAAAAGAATGGCCAAGATTTTAAGGAGCGAATGTTGGAGACACGTTCGACTACTACGGGACTGGCTGCGGTTGGTGGGCTTCACTTGGAAGGGGACAGGCTCTGCTGGCCTGAGGACATTCAAGGACTACCAGAACCTGGCTGAGACTACCACCGAGTTCCTTTGGAACGAGCGACGACAAAGCCTACCTACTGTGCCAAAGAAGCAGACAGCTGAGGTTCCTGTTATCTACCTTGGAGGGGCGACTGTTCCAACTGCCATCGAAAGGGTCCTCAGGAAGGGACCTAAGTTCAGCCTGGAAGTACCGCTCAGCAAGCCTAAGCTTTTGGCTTCGGTTCACAGGATCGCTGAGAAGGTAGAAGAGGAAGAGAAAGGGTGCTGCCTTTCGCAAGGAGTTGATTCAGTGAGCAACACCTATCAGAAAAAGAAGGACTGCACTTTTCTGCTGAGAAGAGTGGCTGGCCCAATTTGTGATTCTGGGCTACGGGTTCGTTTGTCCGACAAAGAAGGCGTCTTCGTGGTCCTACCGCGGAAACTATTCGGCGAGAAGGCACTATCAGCGATCAACAAGAACTTCCGAGTAGCGGATGTGAAGCCGACGAAGGCAAAGGCGAAAGCGGTAGCGCTTTTAGATGATTTGAAGCTAGACCGGATGAAAAATGAAGTGAAGAGTAACAAGGTCCATGTACTCACTGTGTTCTTTAGTGCAAAGAGTCATAAGTTGGATTGCTCCTTTAGAGCAATCGTAACGGAGAGAGGAACCTGGCAGGCAGTTGTCAGCCGATACCTTCAAAGACACCTGAAGAGTCTGTCGATTGAAGACCCCCACAAGATCACCAGCTCGGACGGAATGGTGAACATTTTCAAAGAGAGCATGCCAGGTGTTAATTACGGCTTCTCGGTTGACATTGAGGAGCTGTTTTACTCGGTTCCTCACAACGAACTGCTCATGGCAGTCAGCGACTGTATAAGCGTTTGGGGGTGGTGGGGTTCCAAAATGCCTGCGGCATTTCGTTAGAAGGTTTTATGGAACTGTTGAATGTGTACCTCCCCTCAACGCTAATGAGTTTTCAGGATATATTCAATGTGGAAAAACGAGGCATTTGTATAGGTTAGAGTGTGGCACCAGTTCTCACTGAAATATATTTAGCGGAATTTGACTGTTCACTCTCGCGGGCGCTAACTGACGACCGCATCGCGCGAGTTTTCAGATACGTAGACGACTTTTTAATACTCTTAAAAATGAATCCCAATGACAACCCACGAGAGGTCACTAATGAAGTTTTAACGCCTTTTAAATCCAAGGCTTCCAGTTTGAATTCTACCGTAGAATTGCCTGAGAACTCCTGCTTACAGTTCCTGGATTTGAGATTGTTTTTCAGTGAACCGGACCACTTGTGTTGGATGTACATGCCTAGAACAAAAAAGGCCCTTTTACCCTATGACTCCTGTCCCTTTAAGCTTATTAAGAGAGGAATTGCTGCATCCTGCTTGAGGTCATCATTATTTAAGTCCTGTTTTCACAAGGTTTCACTCAGTTTTTCCGCTCAAGTCGCACGCCTAAGTTCTGCTGGGTTTCCCTCGTCGCTTCTGCAGGCCGCTGCCGGGTCTCTGTTGAAAACCCTCCACCCAACTACTAGTGCTCGAGAATCTGGCATTCGTGAGAGGCGGAAGTTTGAAGTACTGCCCTATGTACATAAGACCTCACATGGCCTGAAGAGGGTGGCAAGAAAATTTGGTGTGGAAATCTTCTTTTCGGTGCCTTGTAAGCTGTCCCACTTGTGCGCCCTAACAATGAATCAAGAACAAAAGCAGGCTGTGGTTCAAACCACAAAACCAAGTTTTTGTCCTGTAGAATGGGAGTAGTGTATGAAATCCCGCTTAGTTGCGGCTCAGTTTACGTGGGACACACGGGACGCTGCATTAATAAGCGCCTACAAGAACATAAAAATTCGTTGGGCTCTCAACGCGGCATGCATTTGCCAAAACACTGTCTTTCGTGTGACAAAAAATGCACGCCACTCTTTGAGCGTACAAAGACAATCGGAAGGGCCAAAGACCAGAAAGCACGTGAGGTCATCGAAGCCTGGCAGATTGATAGATATGGGCCCGATAAGTGTGTAAGCGAGGCTTCGGTCCATCTGTACAAGAAGGAACTGAAGTTCCTGAATTCGATTAGATACAGATTGCTTGTAGCGCATGCGTAGGGTTGTTGATGGAAGGAAGATGTGTTTCAATAAACAGTTGCAAGTCCGCGCTCGTCCTGTCTACTTCTTCCCTGTGTATCGTCCTTTGCGTGGTTTTCGTTCTAAGTTCTGAAATGTCCCGCTCTCTGCGCCAGCAATAAATACCTCATAAGAGCATGAAGGGCAGGCGATTATATTCTTGGGTGAATTTGGGCTTTCTTTTTCTTGTTCAATGTTTTTTTGCGTTCTCCCTGATTCACTGGCTAACGCAGCGCTCTGTTTGCCCATATGCAGGAGCGGCCCCACGAGAGGGAGATTTCATACATCACCCCTTCGGCGTACTTCACAAATGGTCGCCCATCCTTTGTGCCGCGACATCTTTCATCTTTTCCTCCTCTTTCGATACTTGAGTAAAAGCTTTTGAGCTTTTGCGGGGCTGAAAAGACAAGCGGCACACCATGCCTGCTCGCGGCCTTCTTTAAACTATGGGCCAACTTGTGCATGTAGGACACCATTACAGGTCTCACCTCCTCTTGTCGAGAGACATCTTCCCCAGCTCTCCATGCCTTTCTCTTCATTTTCTGTTGCAGGATTTCAGAGGCAGCCGTCACAAGCGGACCAGGGAACCCAGCAGAGGACAGCCAAGCCAATTTCCTATGAAATCTTAACGACATCTTATGAAGTTATGATTTCCAAATGCGGACTCTCGCCAGAATGATGCTATGCCCGTTTTTATGAGCGGTCGCCGCGGTGCTTCATTGGCCAGGGCTTGGCTACTGGTAGGAATGACGCGCCGCGGCGGTCGAATTTCGATGGAAGCGATATTCTCGAGGCTTGCGTACTTTGCGATGTCAGTGCACGTTAAAGAACCCCGGGTGGTCGAAATTTCCGGAGCCCTTCACCACGGCGTACCTCGTAGCCTGAGTCGTTTTAGGGCGTTAAACCTCATAGACCAAACCAAAATCTTTTTATTAGCTTTCAGTCAACAGAGTCGTATGGTAGCCTGGCTTTCGGATTATTGTGGTCAACGATACCAATGTGCCAGAGGGAACTCTTCCTCTCGCAGATGTAAGAGAGGGAATGCAATTTTCTCTTTGCCACTGTGCGGAAAGTGCTGGCAAAGCGACACACAAATTGAAGTTGAGCCCTTAAAACAACTCACCTGAGCCCGCAAGCCCTCCGTGGCACCATGTGCTGTTGAAAGGAAGTCAAAGCTGATGCCCTAAGCGCTGTTACGTTGCGTTGCGCTGGGTTGGGTTTAGTGGCACATAGGCAGCTAAGGCCATCATGCGCCAAGCGCACGATATGAAAGAGTTTCTGCAAAATTCTATATAAAAGTGAAAAGCGATCGATGGCGTAGATTGCCTAAAATTTTACTTTTACTGCCTAATGATGATGCAGGAAGGAAATTTTAAAAGTTACCACAAGTAAAAGCTTTAAAAGGGTCGGGTAACCTCACTGACCATCCTTCGCTGGGCAAGGATCTCGAGGCTCCCAGCCAGTCAAATAATGATCTCAGCCTTTTTCTCAGGAGAGAGAAAGTGGCTGATGTATGTTGTAAAATCAATCGACGCGCTGGGTAAGAACTCACACTTTCTGAAGAAAACCTGCTTCTCTTACAATCTCTTATATCAGAAATTTAATTATCACTTAAGAGCAGCGCAAGCTGAAAAGGAATGCATTCATTATGAAACAAAGTAAAATTCTTCTTTGTTAGTTTTTCTAGTTTTGAGCATGCGAATAAAATATGGTTTAGTGTCAGTTCATCGCCCCATCTTTCACTAGCAGGTTTGTCTTGTGTCTTTAGTAAATAGTTATGTGTCTGTTGTGTGTGTCCTATGCGAAGGTGACATAAGATTACTTCATTGAAACGTTCCTCCTGTCTGCATGACTTCCATTCCCATGAGGTGGGCTTTATGAAGTGTTTGTTGATCAGTTCATAATGCCACTCTTTCTGAAATTTGTTCTTCAATTTATCATATGGTAACTTCATGCAGTCTTATAAGGTATGTTTCCATTTTTTTAAATCACCACTCCGAGCTCGTATACCAGCTGAATCTGGTCTCTCGTTGCCCTCTATGCCAACGTGGCTCGGAACCTAGCAAAAGATTTATCATATGTCCTTCTGTTGTGACTTATTCGATGTTTTGAACGACGCTGCCTACTAAGGGTTCAACTACGTTTCTTTACTGTAGCGCTGTGATTCAGGGAACAGGTGTAGATTATACTGTTTTCGTTCTCATGTACTATTTTGTCCACAGCCGTACACACTGCATAAAATTCGGCAGTAAATATTGAGACATAACTCGGCAATCTTACTATCTTTTCCATTTCTCCTGTACTACTGCACTTCCAATGTGTGTTGCTGTTTTCGAGTTAATGTGTAAAACACTATGTAGCTTCCATATTTCTTTTTCAAAGCCAGGTATTCTTGAACTAGGTGTTCATGTGGTGTTTTTTTTTACGAAACTCTGCTAGCATGAAGTCACACGCAGCTGGAAGGCAGTACCACGGCGGCAGTGGATCGTGTTTCGGTGCCATTCCAGGTAGAGCATCTATTATTCTTTGTTCATCACTCCCATCTTTAGACCGTAATAACAAAGGTCTGATCGACTGCGGTTTGTTATTGAACACTCTGCTGGAAGTGCACTTAATAACTACGGTATAACAAAGGTGGCTCGCTAAGGATCTTGTTTTTATTAGGTATGCTCAGGTCAGCATTGCTCTTCTATTTGCGAGGAATGAATATCTATTGTATTGGGTTTTATGGGGCAAAAGCAACAAACGCCATGATGCGCCAAGCACAGCGTTAGAACGTCTTGTGTTAAAGGAGATACCTAAACGATTATATAGTCAGCTCAGTTTTGCAAGGATATGGTCATACATACGCTTTCAGTTCATCTGCACTACCACGAGCCATCAGATTATAGAATGACCTACCAGACAACATCACTCCGTATCTAATCTTGATTCCTTCCATACCCAGCTCATCACACATTTCATTGAAACCGTTATTTAGCACGCCTCCGTCGAAATCTTTCTTTATTTTTTATTTTTTGTACTTTACTTTGCTACTACTGGCGGGCCTTTTTGATGTTTTCTTACTTATGTTTCCCTATTATGTCTCCGTGTTTGCCTTAATCACGCTATGTTTCTCACTTTTATCACGTTCCGCGAACACATTATCATTTATTGTTGTGCTATAATTTGTGTAATTTGTGTATTCTTTTTTTCCTCTCGTTATTTCCGCGTTGTTTCTACTTCTCTAATTTGTTGATATATTCTTTATCATGACTGTATGTTTTCCTTTTGTTTCATTTGTTATTAATGCATTATATTGTTGATTTATTTTTATCATGATCGTATGTTTTCTCTTTTGTTTCATTTGGCTATTAGTTTGGTTTATTGGGGTTTAACGTCCCAAAGCAACTGAGGCTATGAGAGACGCCGCAGTGAAGGGCTCCGGAAATTTCGACCACCTGGGGTTTTTTAACGTGCACTGACATCGCACAGCACACGGGCCTTTAGAATTTCGCCTTCAAGAAATTCAGCCGCCGCGGCTGGGATCGAACCCGCGTCTTTCGGGTCAGCAGCCGAGCGCCGTAACCGCTGAGCCACCGCGGCGGGGTCCTTTGGCTATTAATGTACGGCAGAGTATTTTTTCGCTCCCCTTACGCAATGCCCAATGGGCCTGTAAGGTATTTCAAATAAATAAATAAACATAGGTTGTTTAAAATACGGGCTTTTTTACGAAACTTGAAAATACTTGAAAAAATAAATAAGTTCCCTGATCACCTAAAAGCAACATGAGATGTAATGGGATGTATTAATGGCAGTATATTCTAATATACCTTTTCTTAGGTGCTCAAGTTTTCTACATGAAATAAAATGCGGTTTACTGTCAGTTCATTGCCACACATTTCGCAGAGGTTTGTCTTCTTTTGTCAGTAGAAAGTTGTGTGGGTCCGATGCGTAGTCGACATAAAATAATTTCTGTAAAATGTTCCTGATGTCTACATGAGTTCCATTCTCCTAAAATAGGCTTTATATAGTCGAGTTTGTTGTTTACTTGCTCCTCCCATGTAGCCTGCCACTTACTTCTGAGCTTACTGTACAGTAACTTTAAAACATTCCTGTGCAGTATGTTCACTTGTTTCCTTTGGCCAATTTGGGCTTGTGCAGCGCATGCATCTCCTTCCTCATAACCCACTCTTCCAACATGGCTAGGGACCCAGCAGAGTATAATGTTATGTTTTTGTTTTGTCATTTTAGCTGTGTTGTGTGTGATGATTCCTATTATGAGTTCAGCAGCATTTCTAGAGTGCAGTGCATTGAGTGTGCTCAGAAAACCTGTGTAAATGATGCTGTTTTTGATGTTCTCTTTTGCTATTTGCTCGACAGCTACTCCCCACTACTGCCCAAAATCTCCCTATCTTTCTCTTCATTTTCTTTAGCAGGATTTCGGCGACAGCCGTCACAAGCGAACCAGGGAACCAAGCTGAAGACCACCTAGCCAATTGGCTTTGAAAACCTTACACCTTATGATGGTATGATTACCTAAGGGTGGACACTAGGCAAAGTGATGCAATTCCCCTTTTATTAGCTTTCAATGAGCAGTCATATGGCACATATGGAGCCATACGTTAGCCTGGCTTTCGGACAAATGTGGAAAACGATATCAATCTGCCAGAGGGGACTCCTCCTCTCCCAGCTGTAAGAGACGGAATTCAATTTTATCTTTACCGATGAGCGGAAAGTGGTGGCGAAGCGACCCACAAAGCGAAGTAAAGCCATTAAAACTACTCGCCTAAGACCGCAAGCCCTCTTTGGCGCCATGTGCTGTCGAAAGGAAGTCAATGGTGATGCCCTTAGCGGTGTTACGCATCTAGCACACTCCGAGTAACAAGCCAAGCTCATTTATGTGATAACGTAAGAAGTTTAAGGTGTGTGGCACTCTGTAGAGATTTCCTGCGTTTGAGAAGCGAAGAGGCACCTAGAAGACCGCAGGTAGCGGGCCCGGGAAACCGCGAAGCGTGAGCACGTTTTTCCTCTCGTCTGTGCCCTCAAGGGCTGTAGTTCATTTCCAGGACCCGTCAATCTCCTTAAGTGGCAACGGGGTCTGTAGTGTTCAATAGGACCATTTTTCACAGCAGGCATTGTCACTCACGGAGCGGTGGTTTCGGACGAGCCTAGGCATGAGAAATGCTCCCGGCGTCCTCGCCATCTACCTGACAGCAGTAAGTGATGCGGTAGCAAGCTAAAAAGGATTGTCACCGAGTGAGTGGCAATATTTGTGTGGACACGCACCACTGGCTCCCAGTGCGTCAGAATTTGCAGCTGCGCACTCTGCGCAGCGTTCTTTTCATATATGACGCCCCTCGCTTAGTCAACGTTTTGCGCAAAACACCGCTGACAGCACGCAAGGCGGAAGTCATTTTGCGGTCCATCTCGCGTTCTGTGATTGCATTCGTTTAGCGGCAACGACGATGCCTCGGAAGTATTCGGTAGAAAGCAATTTATCATTTCTAGCGTATTGTTCGCTTAAACGACCTGACACAACCTTTATTTTCTTCGCTTGCAATTAGAACAAAGTCGCAGAGACTCGGTGCAGAGTACACGTGAGCGTATATTGCAACAAATTTGTCTTTTCTGTGCATTTCTGCACTTGCATCGCGCAGCACGCGGCATTTCTCCTCCGTCGAAATGCGACCACCGCTTTGCGGATCGAAGCCGCGTGTTTCGAGTAAGCAGCCGAGCGCCATGCGCGCAAAACTATAGCCAAGGAATGCAGAAAGATCCCGTTCTTCAAGCTCTTTTGGCGCCGGCCTCTGCTTCTCAGCTGGTGTATTTTCGAAAGCCGATGCGCCAACTTCATCTGTTCGTTTCAATACGGCACAGCCGCTTTGCAAAAACTGAGGTGAAGGCAATACTGTCAGCGCCAGGGTGGGGTAGAAAAAAGAAATTGATTTTTCTTATCGAAACCTAATACCAAATTATATATGCGAAGAACATTTTTTCCAGTGGCTGAGAGGACACTAGCAACCCCGAACTCACTGCTTTTGTCATCCACGTTTTAAGGGGGCGCTCAGCAGGCCCTTCCGGAAATACGCCTATGTGGTCAGGCAATCCTGTCTGGGCGTAGCCCAAGCGAAGTTTGAGTTCTCACGGTGCAGCTATCTTTGTGAGCTATTTTTCTCGATGCGGGGGACTT